>NC_134363.1:104762830-104965586 GCF_048569485.1 Anomaloglossus baeobatrachus
CCTCCCAGGCTCCTAACTGAGCCCCCAATGCTACCCTTCTCCATATCACGCCCCCTACATACCAAGCCCCCCCATGCAGCCCCTTCTCTATACTGCAACCCCCATTCTCTATCCTGTCCACCACTCTCATTTTACATCCCCCCCGTCTCGCTCCATCCCCCATGCTCCGCACGCCCCCCCGTCGCGCTCCATCCCCCATGCTCCGCACGCCCCCCCCCGTCGCACTCCATCCCCCATGCTCCGCACGCCCCCCCCCCCCCCGTCGCGCTCCATCCCCCATGCTCCGCACGCCCCCCCCCGTCGCGCTCCATCCCCCATGCTCCGCACGCCCCCCCCGTCGCACTCCATCCCCCATGCTCCGCACGCCCCCCCCCCGTCGCGCTCCATCCCCCATGCTCCGCACGCCCCCCCCCCCCCGTCGCGCTCCATCCCCCATGCTCCGCACGCCCCCCCCCCGTCGCGCTCCATCCCCCATGCTCCGCACGCCCCCCCCCCGTCGCGCTCCATCCCCCATGCTCCGCACGCCCCCCGTCGCGCTCCATCCCCCATGCTCCGCACGCCCCCCCCGTCGCACTCCATCCCCCATGCTCCGCACGCCCCCCCCCGTCGCGCTCCATCCCCCATGCTCCGCACGCCCCCCCCGTCGCGCTCCATCCCCCATGCTCCGCACGCCCCCCCCGTCGCACTCCATCCCCCATGCTCCGCACGCCCCCCCCCCGTCGCACTCCATCCCCCATGCTCCGCACGCCCCCCCCCGTCGCACTCCATCCCCCATGCTCCGCACGCCCCCCCCCCGTCGCGCTCCATCCCCCATGCTCCGCACGCCCCCCCCCCGTCGCGCTCCATCCCCCATGCTCCGCACGCCACCCCCCCGTCGCGCTCCATCCCCCATGCTCCGCACGCCCCCCCCCGTCGCGCTCCATCCCCCATGCTCCGCACGCCCCCCCGTCGCGCTCCATCCCCCATGCTCCGCACGCCCCCCCCCCGTCGCGCTCCATCCCCCATGCTCCGCACGCCCCCCCCGTCGCGCTCCATCCCCCCCATCTTCCATGTTGTGCACCCCCTCCCCCAGGTTGCTTGTTTGGCGCTGTCTTCGGCTGTAAAGTGCTTACCTGCTCCAGGCTGCATCTCCTGTTATCATATGCGGCGGTGGAGGGTCCTCCTCTGCGGCGGCTGCATCTCCCATATTCCGCGGCAGCAGCGGAGGCAGGATCATCTCCCGTCCTCTTCTGCGGCGGTTCAATCATTTCCCGTCCTCCTCTGCGCAGCGCTGCTGTGACCTCTGCAGTGTGAGGGCATGGACGCACATCGGGGCAGGGAGCTGATTGGAGCTCAGCTGACCCCGGAAGAGCAGGCGCGCTCACAGCTTCATTTACATTCGCGTCTTATAGACACAAATGTAAATGACTGCAGCGCCCCCTCCCTCCTCCAAAAAGACGCCGGATTTGACAAAGTTTGAATCAGGGAGTAAGATTTAAAAAAAAAATATTTTTTTTTTTTAAATTTTGGGTTTGGCGCCGCCCCAGGCACGTGCCCTCCAGTGCCTAGTGGCAAATACAGCCCTGTCTGCAACCTAATCTGCTTCTCCCCTGGGAGCTACAACTCCCAGCTTCCTCCAAGCTCCTCACAGCTCGAGGGCTACCACTGAACTCTTTGTTCCCCTGGAGCCGACTGACTTGTCACCTCCCACTACACTGCCTGACCCCTAGGTGGGCGCCCTTATTCCAGCTTAGCAGCCCACTGGTGTGCCTGACGGTGTGGTGCGAGGTGTGACTAGGATTTGTAGATGCTGGTGGAGGCAGTACTGAAGGATGGGTTCCCAGAACCATGTGGGTTTGAGTCCTGCACTGGAGAGAAAGAGCGTGTAGTACCCTGTGACGACCTGATAGTCCAGGGGCGTCACAGATATACTGCGGTGCAGATTACACGTGTTTTTGATGCATTTTCAAAGTGGAAACACACTAGAAATGCATGAACGTTTTTTACGTGTGGATTTTCTGCAGGTGAAATGCAATCTATGGGGAAAGTCTGCACAGAAAACTCAGCGTACCCGAAAGAGAAACGGACATGAAACACGCTCCACAGGTCAGTTTATGCTGAGTAAAAAAAGGAGCGCAATGGGCAGGAGATTCTATAAATCCATTCACTTTACTGGAACTGGAAGATGCTGTGTTTTTGATGTAGTCCAGAACATCCCACTTTAATTGTGCCAAAAAAACGCACCGTGGCCTCAGTGTCAACAAAGCCTATTGGTTCTTTCAAAACATGGATCCAATGCACCAAGGGAGAAGTTATTAGAAGATTCAAGGCTGGACTAGTGTGGGCAGAACACGCCCTCTGGACTCCAAGGTCATTAGCATATGCGGCACTGCAGGACGTAAGTTCAAGGATTCTTATTTACATTAAACAACTTCAGAAAAGAATTGTCCCATGTACTGCTATAGTTGAGGTTGGAAACAGTCATGGGTCCTTAGGCTACATGTGCACGTTACAGTTTTGTTGCTTTTTTTGGTGCAGTTTTGTTGTCAAAGTTCTGACTTTTGACTTCCCAGCAAAGTCTATGAGAATTCAGATTTGCTGTTCGCACATTGCATTTTTTTTGTCTGCAGTTTGTCACAAACTTCTGGAAAAAAAAAATGCAATATGTTCATTCTTCTTGCTTTCTTGTCACAGTCTTGTCACACTTTGTATACTGACAAACACATGAAGTCTAAATTGACAAAAATGTGACAAAATTGCACCAAACAAACCACCAAAAAACACACCAGCTATATGCGCACGCTGCAGTTTTTCCTGCATGCAAACTGCACCTTGTCACAGAGAAAATGGAAATGCAAAAAAAAAAAATGCTTGAATAAGGGTGCAACTGCAAAGTTTTTTTTGCTGCTTTTTCAACTGCAGCGTTTAATGCCAAACGGATGTGTTCTGCTTTTCAAGCAAAGTCTATGGGAATTTGGGTTTCTTGTGCACACCATGCTGTTCAAACTGCAGCCTTTTTGTTGCAGAACTTTGGTCAAAAACCCAGCTTTGCAGTGCAAAACCAAATGGCAAAAACAATTGACATGTCAATTGTTTTTGCCATTTTGGTTTTGCACTGCAAAGCTGAGTTTTTGACCAAAGTTCTGCAACAAAAAGGCACCTTTTTTGAACTGCATAGTGCGGACAAGAAACCCAAATTCCCATAGACTTTGCTCAGAACACATCCATTTTGGCATTAAACGCTGCAGTTGAAAAAGCAAAGTGCATTCTTAGCCTAACTGTGCAGACCCACATGGAATCACGCCTACCCCCGAAAACCTTTCCCAATCACATGAGGGCCAGGCAGAGTCTTACCCATAAAGCACTGGTCTATAGTGATACACTGCTTCATCTCCTCCAGCATGTCCCAGTCCTCTAAAGCAGTTGATAAATGAAGGTTTTGATACCTATGTCTGTGTGAGAAGTGCAGATACATCCTCCCCTGCTCCTCACAGGCACTCTGCTCAGCTTCATGCACTCACAGGTGTTTTGTGAGGCTGCAACATGATCCCACCCACTCAACACCAGTCATTAGAAAAAGAGACCCCTAACTAAAGGCCCTTCAATGCTTATTAAAGGCATATCTTTTAGCTTGGAAATTGTAGGCAATGCATCTCTGAAGTTGTACTGACACCCCCTGCACCTCCAGCCCTCATGCCTGCCTCCTTATTTCTCCAAGTCTATGACAGATCTATCACTGCTCTCTTCTCATGTCAAAGATTTAGCTCAGGTGACAAATCATTGCCTGGGGTGGTCTCATCAGAAGGGGTGGTGCACGTACAGTAGGCTCCTGATGATGTTTCAGGCTCTGCGCATGCGCCGGCCCTTCCATTGAGACCACCTCGAGTGATGATTCGGTGCCTGCATGGAATCACTGCATGGAGTCGCTTTATCAGATGTGGCACATGTACAAACATGCCTTCAGTTAAAGGTCGATTTCCTGTGTACAGGTTCGCTTTAGGGCAGGTGCAGACAATTGTATTTTTGAACCAAGTGCAATCCAACAAAACATCAGATCACACTCACACCAATGTTATTCTATGGGATCGCGCACATGTCTGCTTTTTTTGTTTGTTTTTTTGGGGGGTTTTTTTTTGTTTTTTTTTCCTGGAATAAAGTCTTTCTGAACAAAAAATAGCAGAATGCATGATTTGCATTCATATCATAGATCACACTCGACCGTTTAAGTCAATAGGTCCATGAAAAGAAAATCAGATTCAGATGGCAACATTTTAATTTTGTCAATCTTCTCCACATCTGGTAAGATCAGATCACATTCTGATCAGTGTGATTTGCATGGTTGGACTGATTTTCTCATGCGACTGACACCATAGGCTACACTCCCACAATGCGCTTTTGATATTACAGATTTCTGCACCTATTATGTAAATTAGGCTATGTGCCCACGCTGTGGCAGTTGGTATTTTGCAGGGTTTTTCTCTGGCAACCATCAGTCCCTTTCCTGTCCTTTCCTATTTTAGTCAGCGGGGGCCTCACCTTTTGCTAATCCTGTCATCTACCTGTGTATTGTGTTTTTCCTATATCACCGCAGTCTTTGAATGTGGGGGGCTAGCTATTCTTGTCTATTTTCTGAGGCAGAGAGTTATTCATCTTTCCTACCTTTAGGATAGTTAGTTCTCCGGCTGGGTTCGCGGTGCACAGGATGTTCGTTCACCCCTCGGCTACTTCTAGTTGTGTTGGTTAGTAAGGGGATGGCGGCCAGATTAGTTGCCAATGCTCTTGTCACCTTTTTGCCAATGATTTGTGGTGGTCTTCCATGGTTCCGGATCATAACAGTAAACACTCAGATTGGGAGGGGGGGAGGCGTGCCACCACACACAGGAGAGCAGACTCCGCCCACTTTACTGCAGGCTGTAATCTGAGCTTTTTTCTACAGTGGGATTTCTGTAGGATTTCAGAAGCTGCTCCCCCTAGTGTTTAACAGTGGAAAATATTAACCTTTTTAATTTTTTATTTATATTTTGCTCAATTACAAAAAAAAAATATTTAAACAAAACATTAAAATATTATTACTTTACATTTTTTAAGGTATTTAATTTTTTTCTGACGATACATTCCCTTTAAGGTATTGTTAAAATGGATTATAAAAGGGGTGTCCAATTTTATCTTTGGATTCTGGCACAGCATGCTTGAGATGCACACATACATATATGTGTGTATACTTCTATAGATGTACGTGCGTGTGTGTGTGTGTGTATATATATATATATATATATATGTGTGTGTGTGTGTGTGTATCCCTTTAAGTAGTTATAGCAGCTTTCTCTCCACTGTTCTCCTACACTGCTTTTAATCATTTTTAATGTGTATAAATTATGTGTTTTTCTACAGTTACTTTTCCCTGTCACCTTGAGAACTGTTTGTGAATCTGATCCTTATGGAATTCTGCTTGCCACCCGGAGACATCCTGTTCTATATGAAAAAAGTCACCATGATTGTGTGCAATTTTGGACATATAGTGCATTTTATTGTATATGCACATCTGTATACATTGGTATTAATGTGATGATATGTGTAACATTGAATTAGGTCCCCTCAAAAGGACATATTGAGTCCCAGGTGCGTCCCTGTGCGCTGTTCTTCGCCTGCTCTCCTGGACGACGCTGCTGTCACAAGCGACGCATGTGCACATTGGCGTCACAGCCATTGAGCACGCACGTGCGACGCCGACGAGCGACGCTTCCGGGGGAGTGGTGGATGGCATCGCGCATGCGCCGACGTGGGATCGCAGGTGGGACCTGACGCCGACGCATGTGCGTATTGGCGTCACAGCCATTGAGAACGCATGTGCGGTGGCATCGCACATGCGTGGGATCGCAGGTAGGAAATGATTAAATCACAACAGTACAAAAGGTGTGGGTGCATAGATTAATGGCAGCCCCCTGGGGAAGTGTTTTTCTGCGAAATGTACATTGGGGTGGAGGTCTTACTGTGCTGATTCACCTATCCACAATGGGTAATATTATTTTGCTATGCTAGACTGAGTCATTTGGACCACATGTGCTATAATGTCGATCATACAATGTATCTATCTATATATATAATTGCCTTATTCTGTCTGTCTGTCTGTCTGTCTATCTGTCTGTCATGCTCTGAAATTGTGTCCTTACGGTGACACAAAGCTGATTGGCCGCTGGGCTCGCCATGGCCCCGCCCCCCCACACGGATTGGCCTCTCGCCCCGGCTCTCTGCAGGCCCCGCCCCCCTCACGCAATGCACGCTCGCTCTGGCCCAACTGACACGGAGCCCTGATTCTCACACTCACTCTCACACACACCTCACACATCACAACATGCTGGGATATCGCTTGCTTCTACACCGGCTCCGTCAGGATCCCAGCAGCGCCACACATAACCTTGCGATGCTGGGATCTTCACGGAGGCCGTGAAAGCTGGTAACCATTATACACATCGGGTAACTAAGGTCCCTTAGTTACCCGATGTGTATCATAGTTACCAGTGTACACCGGCTCACACTCACTCTCATACACACCTCACACACACATCACATCGCATCCACACATCAAGGTCCTGCAGTGGCGGAAAATACAGACACATAACAGCACACACATAACAGCACACACATACACACACACAAATCAGATCACACTCACTCACACACACACATCACATCGCATCCACATACTCACAACATCCTGGGATATCGCTTGCTTCTCGGCGGCGATACTGTGCTGTTGTGATCTTCCAGGACCTGCCGGAGGATCACATGGCCAGAAGCATGTGATATCCCCGGATGTTGTGAGTATAAGCGCGTATGTGCGATATCGTCAGTGTCTGTGTGTGTGAGTGTATGCGATCGGGTGTGTGTGAGTGGATGCGATCGGGTGTGTGTGAGTGGATGCGATCGGGTGTGTGTGAGTGGATGCGATCGGGTGTGTGTGAGTGGATGCGATCGGGTGTGTGTGAGTGGGTGCGATCGGGTGTGTGAGTGTCGGCAGAGGAGCACGGCGTGCTGGAGGAGGCTGGGAGCAGAGAGGCTGATCATGGGGAAGGCTGGGAGGAGAGAGGCTGATGCTGGGGGAGGCTGGGAGGGGGAGGCTGGGACGAGGGAGGCTGATGCTGGTGGAGGCTGATGCTTGGGGAGGCTGATGCTGGGGGAGGCTGGAAGGAGAGAGGCTAATGCTGGTGGAGGCTGATGCTTGGGGAGGCTGATGCTGGGGGAGACTGGGAGGGGAAGGCTGATGCTGAGGGAGGCTGGGAGGAAGGAGGCTGGGAGGAGAGAGGCTGATCCTGGGGAAGGCTGGGAACGGGAGGCTGATGCTGAGGGAGGCTGGAAGGAGAGAGGCTGATGCTGGTGGAGGCTGATGCTTGGGGAGGCTGATGCTGGGGGAGACTGGGAGCGAAAGGCTGATGCTGAGGGAGGCTGGGAGAGGGAGGCTGGGAGGAAGGAGGCTGGGAGGAGAGAGGCTGATCCTGGGGAAGGCTGGGAAGGGGAGGCTGATGCTGGGGGAGGCTGGAAGGAGAGAGGCTGGAAGGAGAGAGGCTGATGCTGGTGGAGGCTGATGCATGGGGAGGCTGATGCTGGGGGAGACTGGGAGCAGAAGGCTGATGCTGAGGGAGGCTGGGAGGAAGGAGGCTGGGAGGAAGGAGGCTGGGAGGAGAGAGGCTGATCCTGGGGAAGGCTGGGAAGGGGAGGCTGATGCTGAGGGAAGCTGGAAGGAGAGAGGCTGATGCTGGGGGAGGCTGGAAGGAGAGAGGCTGAGGCTGGGAGGAGAGAGGCTGATGCTGGGGAAGGCTGATGCTGAGGGAGGCTGGGAGGGGAAAGCTGATGCTGGGGAAGGCTGGGAGGACGGAGGCTGGGAGGAGAGAGGCTGATCCTGGGGAAGGCTGGGAGAGGGAGGCTGATGCTGGAGGAGGCTGGAAGGAGAGAGGCTGATGCTGGCGGAGGCTGATGCTGGGGAGGCTGGGAGAGGGAGGCTGATGCTGAGGGAGGCTGGGAGGAGGGAGGCTGGGAGAGGTAGGCTGAGAGAAGAGAGGCTGATGCACACACACACACACACGCGCGCGCACTGCACAACACACCACACACACACACTGGGAACCACAAACAACTGCCCTACACAGACACCCACACACACAGACAACGCTGCACACACACAACACCCAACACACAAACACCGCGGCACACACAAATATACGCACATACCGCACAACACACACATTGCACAAAACATACCTCCCCCCAAAACACACCACACACACACAAACCGCGCAACACACACACAACGCTACAGACACACAGCGCTCTCCACAAACAACGCAACACACGCAACACACATAAAACACCGCTCTCACCCCCCGTCACACCCAGACAACACCCAGAACATGTACAGCGCCTACACAAACACTTGGTAACTACAGACAACAACATCTCTCTCTCTATATATATATATATATATATATATATATATATATATATATATATATATATAACAAAAATCATACATGAACTACACAATACGTAAATTCTAGAATACCCGATGCGTAGAATCGGGCCACCTTCTAGTATCTGAATAATGACTGTGGACTTACATGTGTGGATCCACATTTGCCCAGCCATTTGTTCAATTTGGAGATGTAACATTTACCTACACTGGTTCATACAAATGGTGATTGTATTTTTCATATCGCTTTTTTTGACCAGACACTGTGATCATATTCACTCTATGGGCAACATAGCAATTATTAACCTGTTGTTTGCACTAAGCACTTTAATTGCAACATCTAGGTGATTTGTAAATATCTGTTGCTTTGTATTAGCAGGGAGAATAGACCTATGTAAGCCCTTCCTGTTTGTTACATCAATTACTTCACTGCAACGGAGATTCAGCCTGTATTTTTGCCCTCCGCATCTATGTGTGTTTTGAACACTGTAACACTTCATTTTTTAATGTTCATGTATGGTTTTATTATTGTCAGTATATATGTGTAATAAAAAAATGTTTGTACTATTGAAATGCGCAATTACTCCGGTGTTCCCTTTATTTAAAAATCCTTCAATACCTCTATCTCTCTGTCTCTTTATCTATCTATCCATCTCTATATCTACGCATATATTTATCTTTGTAGCTGCTTCCGTTTTTTTGCGGTCCGCAAAAAAAAATGGAAGGCACACGGATGGCACACGGACCATATACGGAACGGAACGGAACGGATATCATACGGATGCCACATGCATGCATCCGTGAAAAAAAAACAGACCATTTTTTGCGGACCGCAAAAATAGAACGGTCATATGAATATAGCCTTAGTGTTACGGTACCTGAGGGTTGGCCATATCTACAAGAGAGGGTTTCAGCTCAAGCAATCGCACAATTATTAAATGTCACCCCCTGCAGTGTTTTTTATCGACAATTACCCCTTTTCCAGCACGTCTCTTCAAGATGGAATCAATTTTAGGGGTTCTGGCAGCAATAACCAAGTTTCTCACTCTGCCAATTAGAATTCCAGCATGTCCCTCTTGCAGACTCTATCTTATTGCCAGCTGCAGAGTGTGCACAACACAGCGCATGTGATGAATAGTAGAGAGATTTGAAGCACCTTCAACAAGATTAACTAATTTGAAAATATCATTTTATTGTTGTTCTGTACTAATGTTTGTTCCTCAGTTACAGGAACAGGACTGTGGCTCCATCTCAAACATACTGAAGCTGACGTTTTCTAGCTGCTGTTCATCTTCATTATTCTCATTCATCAGTTTAATTAATTTCTGCTTATCATGTTTGAAGCATTGTCAGTTACAACAGCAAGAACCTGTATACTGCATTGAACTACTATACTTAATTTATTACACATTTTAGGAGACGGACTATTTTATACCGACTCCAACTCCACCAAAATAGACACCAACTCAACCATTCAGACTCCACAGCCCTGCTACCAAGCCAGTGAAACAGTATGTAAAAGCTATTTAGCTGCAGATTACCACAATATCCATACTCCCAACCATCCTGGATCCATCAGCACTGTCCCAAATATAGGGACTAGAGTTAACCGAGTACCTAACTATTTGTACTCGCTATACTCATAACGAGCACTGTCTAATACTCACATATTCGTTTCGAATAACGAGTGCAATGCAAGTCAATGGGGAAAACTTGCAAAGTAACGAGTAACCCGAATGCCGCACTGCTCGCTACTCGCACGAATAGTATGGCATTCGGGTTACTCGTTACTTTGCAAGTTTTTCCCCATTGACTTGCATTGCATACGCTATTCGGAAACGAGTGTGAATAGTTAGGTACTCGCTCAACTCTAGTAGGGACCTGTCAAGAATAATCAGGGTATTTCTTGACTTTAGCTTTAGCAGTGTCCTCAGATTACCTCACATTACAGTGCAGCAGGGATCCATCAAATCCCAAGTCCACTATTTCTGTCTTTGTAGAGACTGAAGTGCCTGCCAGGACCTCTAGGTTATGTCACTTTCTTACATCATGTGATTAGGCAGCAGAAACAAGAGTATTGATGAAGCTGAGATATATATATATATATGTGTGCATGTGTATGCTTTTAGGGGGGCATCAGACTGCATTTGGGCCATCATACTGTGTGTAGGACTATGGGGGCATCATACTGTTTGGGGTGCTGAGGTCACCATACTGTATGTAGGGAATTGTGGGAGCATCATATTGAGTGGAAGCATTATACTTTTGACTTTTTAACATTTTTTTTCACTTGATAAAGGCATCAGCAGTGCATTAAAATGTGTTAATAAAAAAAAATAATAAAAAAAGTTATCATTTTTCAAGAATCTAATTACTGCAGCAGCGCAACCTACCTAACTTTTTTTTTTAACCAAAATTGAATACAGAGGTCCAGTTAATAGAGTTAGGTGCCAGCAAGGTCCGAAAAAATACAATTATAACCTACACTTGACCTGTGGTGAAGCGTTATATACAAAATATAATCCAAAGTTAGAATTGCAATCAAGATAACTTTATTAACAAAAAATAATATAAAAACTAAATAATATCAATTACATAAATATCATAAAAACATGAAACAACGCAGGGCAGAGTGGTCATAAGAGAGATTAAATGGCAGGATATATACAAATGTAATAAATATACATGGCATCATAGAGTAGTATAGCTAGTTTCCAAAATTTGTGATGTTATAGGGAACCTGGTCAGGTGCAATATGCACCTCTGGGTGCGTATTGTTAATACCAGCATTTAGTAGCATAGATAAAGGGATCTCAAGAAAAAGTATTTCTAAAGAGTCTTCATTATATGCTAACTAGAAATAGGCCCGATGCTATTGCATCGGGAGTGTGGTGAAAAAAACACACCTGTCTATGCTTAGTGGTGCCGACAGGAGCAGTGGTGAGTGGGGCTGGGGGCATGCAGATCTGGTGAGGGGGGCTGGAGGCATTCATATCTGGTGGGGGGCATAAAGATCTGGTGGGGGGGGGGGGCTGGGGGCCTACAGATCTGGTGGGGGGGGTCTGGGGGCCTACAGATCTGGTGGGGGGGCTGGGGGCCTACAGATCTGGTGGGGGGGGTCTGGGGGCCTATAGATCTGGTGGGGGGGCCTACAGATCTGGTGGGGGGGGGGCTGGGGGCCTATAGATCTGGTGGGGGGGCTGGGGGCCTACAGATCTGGTGGGGGGGCTGGGGGCCTATAGATCTGGTGGGGGGGGCTGGGGGCCTATAGATCTGGTGGGGGGGGCTGGGGGCCTACAGATCTGGTGGGGGGGGGGGGCTGGGGGCCTACAGATCTGGTGGGGGGGGGGCTGGGGGCCTACAGATCTGGTGGGGGGGGGCCTACAGATCTGGTGCGGGGGGCTGGGGACCTACAGATCTGGTGCGGGGGGCCTACAGATCTGGTGGGAGGGGCTGGGGGCCTACAGATCTGGGGGTATACAGATCTGGGGGGGGCTGGGGGTATACAGATCTGGTGGGGGGGCTGGGGTATACAGATCTGGCGGGGGGTATACACATCTGGTGGAGGGAAGCTGATGTCCCCTGCAGCAATGAGCACATTGTTTAGTAATGTGCTCCTGCTGGTTCCCTGCTGTCCTCTATTATGCCATGTCTCACCTGTCCTCCGTGCCCGTGGATCCTCCAGCTGCAGCAGACTCCTCCGTGATAGCGAGCGGTGTACGGAGCGGCTGCTGCAGGTTGATGTCATGGCTTTACTGCAGTTGAATGCTTTAATGCGCCACAACGCATTCAACTGCAGTAAAGGGCTGACAGCAGAATCAGCGGCGGCCCCGGACAGGTGAGTGTACAGCAGTGTGTGTGGCTGTGTTGTGTGCATGTGCGCTATGTGTGTGTATGTGCTCGGTTATCTATGTGTGTCTGCTGTGTGTGTGTGTTTGTGTGTGTGTGTGTGTATGCGGGCGTGTACGAATGCGTGCGTGCAGTGAGAATACGGAAGGCGGAGCATCGTTCGAACTGCGGCTGCGCAACGGACAATGCCGCAGTGCATCACGGAATAGGGGAACAGACAGAACTGGTGATTATGTAAGTAGATGAGGCAAGTGACTAGTCACAAGTTTGTTAGTTCCCTTGGCTAGTCGGCCCTCTTAGCAAGTAATCTCGCCCCTGTGTGTGTGCTAACATGCTAATGAATGCCCAGTGTCAGAGGATGGTCACGTTCACCTCTCTGCTGCCAACACGCCCGACACTGGATTATGGCTCAGTGCGCATGATCCCCGGACTTCCTGTCATGCACACTATGAAGCTGGGTGTACACAAACTGGCTTCAAACTGGTGTAGTGAGCATAACCGAAAGTGCTGGGGAATTCTGATCATGTGCACTGACATTATACCGGCGTTCTGAGATGGTGAAACAGACACAGGCATACGCGTCACTGCCAATGATGACGCTGGGCAGTGGGCACTGAATTGCATTTTAGTACACCCCTGTGGGTGTGCTGCCATACTAAGAGGGCGGAATGAGCGCAGGAACTAACGCCCTTGTGACTAGTCCCTGCGCTCATTAGCATATCATAAAGGATCTTTAGAAATAAGTTTTCTAAAGATCTCTTTATGTGCTACTAGATACAGGGACGGTTAGGCAGGGATTAGCAATATGCACCCAAAACTGCTCATGGTTCTGGGTGCATATTGCACCTGACAGGTTTCCTTTAATATATCAATATCTATATTCACAGTATATATAGGAATATACAGATTAAACCTCAATAAAATGATAGTGCTTATTCAAAGAACAGTATCTTTCCAGATAGGAATGAGCAGCCATATTATCCATCAAAGGCATAAGTGTGTATAAAAAGGATTAACACCCTCTAGCAGCAGCCATGAGATAAAGCGCAGACCACACGGCAGTGTTCAAGCCATCTTATACAGTACTGTAACCACCAAAACCCACCTTTGAAATATTCGGCGCATGTGAGCCACCCGTACAATCATCCTCCACCGCACCTGGCATCCCAAAAGTCACAATGTATATATATCGTGGGGGACCCTCATGATGTATTACGGTCCCCTTAGTAGCCCTCATGGTGTATAATGATCCCCCTCAGTAACCCCTAGGTGTATTATGGGCCCCACAGTAGCCCCCACACTTTTCGATGGCCTCCTAGTAGCTCCCACACTGTACGATGGCCCACACTGTACGATGGCCCACACTGCACGATGGCCCCCCACAGTAGCTCCCACACTGTATCATGCTCCACTCAGTGCAATGGCCCGACTCTAGCCCCCAGACTGTATGATGGCCCCCACATTAGCCTTAGAAGCCACCATGCTGTATAATGGCCACCTCAGTAGCCCCATAGTTTTATGGCTCCCTTAGTTGCGCCCATGATGTATCATTGCCCCCTTAGTAATTCCTACACTTAGTAATTCCTCCACACTGAACGATTGCCTCGACATTGTATCATGTCCTCACATAGTATGACAGACCTACATTAGTCCCCACATTGTTTGGAGGCCCCCTCACTGTATGATGGCCCCCACATTATCCACCACACTGTATCATTCCCCCTTGTTCATGGATGGCCCCACATTATCCCTCACACTGCATGATGGCCCCTAAATGAATGATGGCCTCCACAGTAGTCCCCATACTATACGATAGCCCCAACTCTGCATGATGCCCCCCCCTTACTAGCCCCTACACTACATGATGGCCCCCTTACTAGCCCCCACTCTGCATGATGGCCCTCTTGTGTAGCCTCCACACTGTATCATGACCCTCTTAGTAGCCCCCATGCTGAATCATGGTCCCATTAGTAGCACCGACACTGTATCATGGGTTTCTTAGTAGAGGCCACGCTGTATGGTGAAATATTGTTTGGTAAAATATTATGGCCCCCTTAGTAGACCCCACACTGTATCATGGCCCTGCAGAAATTAAAAGAGGTTTCAGTACAGTTATAGTGACTTACAGATGACGTTCTTTATGATAGAGTTGTTCATTTTGCCATGTGGACCAGACCGACATAACTTCTTCCAGACATGGATTCATGTACAGAGATTACAACAAAGACACATCTGTCTTCTCACATTTCCAGTGCTGTCTCCTTCTATTCCCAACTTGCACAAACTCCTCATCCTGCTGATACTCCAGTGCTGAACTGATGCTGCCGTTTGTGTCCTACCGTGCTTTCCCTAAAATAAGACCTACCCCAAAAAAAAGCCCTAGCAGGAATTTTCAGCATTTTCGGCGTAAGGCTTAAAAATAAGCCCTACCCAGAAAATAAGCCCAAGTCGCGGTTCAATAATGAAGTGTCTATGCAGCTAATTAAGTTAAGGAATACTGCAGGAGACTTAATTATAGAAAACAGACATCTCCAAAAGAGAGAAGAAAGAAGACGGAAGACCTCACAATCATACTTACCAGACACCGAACGGGAGGCCATACAGTGAAACGCACACCCACACACACCACATCTGGCGATACCAAACCTGGGCGAAGTGCAGTGGAGCACGAGGACCTGCGGTGAAATGCATGGAGGACTTGAGGTGGAACGCACTGATCCTACACCTCCCCAATAAACAACATGATGTCCCCACATCTCCCATCTGCACAGTATGATGGGCCCTCAGCTTCCTTCTACATAATATAAAGCCCCCAGTGCTCCCCTCTACACAGTATGATGCCCTCACAGCTCCCCTATACATAGAATCACGTATCCACAGCTCACCTCTACACAGTATGATGTCCCCACATCTCCTCTCTATACAGTATGATGGACCTGCAGCTCCCCCATACACAATATAGTGCCCCCAGTGCTCTGCTATACACAATAGAATGCCCGCAGTGTTCCCCTCTACAAAGTTTCATACCGTAAAAACTCCCCGAGGGAAGGGAAACCCCGTGTCTCGGGAAAAAGAAGATGGTGACCATTGACCAAACCTACTGCTGGTCCCTCACCGCCCTAGATAGGTTCCGCACCTATGCGCTGAGCCAGATACCTGACCCTAGGTATCCCTAGTGCTGGGCCCTAAATAGGAAACGGATGGGATGAGCTCTTTGTCAACCTCACTAAACAAGTGTAGAAGGCACAAGGGGGAAACGCATGAACTATTTATCATTAGATGACTCAGGTAGAAGTTCAGCAGAGTTTTAAGCAGCAAGACCACAGAGGAGTACAAACCACCTGCTTGCAACCTAAGCTTGAAGAAACTGAAAAATATCACAAGCACCAGTCCAAAGCAAGGAAGGGGTATTTAAACACCAAGGAAATACGTAGCAGCTAGGTGGAAGTCGAGCTCCTGCGAGGTCCAAAAGGGGAGAGATGACTCCAGCAGGAAAGCTGCATATACCAATGAATACTGAGAACAGGACCAATGGAAAGTCACGGAGCATTCTGTGCAGCCAGACACTGTGACCTTCTATGGCCTGAAACCACATGACTGTCTATCACACAAGACACACCAGTGTCATCTACACAGTATGATGTGCCCATTGCTTCTCTCTAAACAATATGATGTCCCCACCAATCCCCTATATACAGAATCATGTGCCCAAACAAAGTATGATGTCCCCACAGCTCCCCACTACTCAATATGATGCACCCACAGTTCCACTATATACTGTATAATGCCCACCAAATGGTCCTATAGCCTATAGTAGCACCCACACTGTATAAAGGCCCCTTAGTACCACCCATACTGTGCGATGGCCCCACATTAGCCCCCACACTGTATGCTGGCCTTCATAGTAGTCCCCACACTGTATGATGGCCCCCCTTAATGTGTCATGGCACTCTACATGATGTGTCATGGCACCCTGGCACCCTAAGTAGCATTCACACAGTATAAGAACCCCCTTTGTAAGTATGAGGGCCCCCATAGTGTCCCCCACTGGTATTATGGGTCTGAAACTGGTGTAGGAGCAGGGTGACTGGTGCTATGGGTTCTGTGTCTGGTGTAGGAGCACTGTGATTGATGTTATGGGGTCTGTGACCGGTGTAGGAGCAGGGTGACTGGTGTGATGGGGTCTGTGACCGGTGTAGGAGCAGGGTGACTGGTGTGATGGGGTCTGTGACCGGTGAAGGAGCAGGGTGACTGGTGTGATGGGGTCTGTGACCGGTGTAGGAGCAGGGTGACTGGTGTAGGAGCAGGGTGACTGGTGTAGGAGCAGGGTGACTGGTGTAGGAGCAGGGTGACTGGTGTAGGAGCAGGGTGACTGGTGTAGGAGCAGGGTGACTGGTGTAGGAGCAGGGTGACTGGTGTAGGAGCAGGGTGACTGGTGTAGGAGCAGGGTGACTGGTGTAGGAGCAGGGTGACTGGTGTAGGAGCAGGGTGACTGGTGTAGGAGCAGGGTGACTGCTGTTATGGGGTCTGACTGGTGTAGGAGCAGGGTGACTGGTGTAGGAGCAGGGTGACTGGTGTAGGAGTAGGGTGACTGGTGTTATGGGGTCTGACTGGTGAAGGAGCAGGGTGACTGGTGAAGGAGCAGGGTGACTGCTGTTATGGGGTCTGACTGGTGTAGGAGCAGGGTGACTGGTGTAGGAGTAGGGTGACTGGTGTTATGGGGTCTGACTGGTGAAGGAGCAGGGTGACTGGTGTTATGGGGTCTGTGACTGGTGTAGGAGCAGGGTGACTGCTGTTATGGGGTCTGACTGGTGTAGGAGCAGGGTGACTGGTGTTATGGGGTCTGACTGGTGAAGGAGCAGGGTGACTGGTGAAGGAGCAGGGTGACTGGTGAAGGAGCAGGGTGACTGGTGAAGGAGCAGGGTGACTGGTGAAGGAGCAGGGTGACTGGTGAAGGAGCAGGGTGACTGGTGAAGGAGCAGGGTGACTGGTGAAGGAGCAGGGTGACTGCTGTTATGGGGTCTGACTGGTGTAGGAGCAGGGTGACTGGTGTAGGAGTAGGGTGACTGGTGTTATGGGGTCTGACTGGTGAAGGAGCAGGGTGACTGGTGTAGGAGTAGGGTGACTGGTGTTATGGGGTCTGACTGGTGAAGGAGCAGGGTGACTGGTGTTATGGGGTCGGTGGCTGGTGTAGGAGCAGGGTGGCTGGTGTAGGAGCAGGGTGGCTGGTGTAGGAGCAGGGTGGCTGGTGTAGGAGCAGGGTGGCTGGTGTAGGAGCAGGGTGGCTGGTGTAGGAGCAGGGTGGCTGGTGTAGGAGCAGGGTGGCTGGTGTAGGAGCAGGGTGGCTGGTGTAGGAGCAGGGTGGCTGGTGTAGGAGCAGGGTGGCTGGTGTAGGAGCAGGGTGGCTGGTGTAGGAGCAGGGTGGCTGGTGTAGGAGCAGGGTGGCTGGTGTAGGAGCAGGGTGGCTGGTGTAGGAGCAGGGTGGCTGGTGTAGGAGCAGGGTGGCTGGTGTAGGAGCAGGGTGGCTGGTGTTATGGGGTCTGTGACTGGTATTAATACAAACATTTCCATAGTTCCTACAAAAGGATGTCAAAAGACATTATAGACTACTCCAAAAGGACTACATGAACAGCAAAGAAAAAATGGAGTTTCCAAGTCCATTAAAAAATTGTAAATTTTATTTTATTTTATCACATAAATTAATTACAAAAGATCATGTACAAAAATACATTACAGAATAAAAGTGAGGCAAAAGAAGGGGAGGAAAATACCCCCAGGCAAGGTGATATGGCTACAATAACATGTGGGGGTTAAGTATTAACCTTTTCCAAGAAGGGTACAATCCAATTACAACTGCATTCCTATCAGCAGTGGATTAAGGTCCAGTCACACTAAGCAACTTACCAGCGATCCCAACAACGATAGGGATCGCTGGTAAGTTGCTAGGAGGTTGCTGGTGAGATGTCACACTGCGACGCTCCAGCGATCCCACCAGCAACCTGACCTGGCAGGGATCGCTGGAGCGTGGCTACACGAGTTGCTGGTGAGCTCACCAGCAACCAGTGACAAGCCCCCAGCGCCGCGTGGAAGATGCTGCGCTTTGTAACTAAGGTAAATATCGGGTAACCAACCCGATATTTACCTTGGTTACCACCGCACGGAGCTACACGTGCAGAGAGCAGGGAGCAGCGCACACTGAGCGCTGGCTCCTTGCTCTCCTAGTTACAGCACACATCGGGTTAATTACCCGATGTATGCTGCAGCTAAATGTGCACAGAGCAGGGAGCAGCGCACAATGCTTAGCGCTGGCTCCTTGCTCTCCTAGTTACAGCACACATCGGGTTAATTAACCCAATGTGTGCTGCAGCTAAATGTGCACAGAGCAGGAGCCGGCACTGACAGTGAGAGCGGCGGAGGCTGGTAACAAAGGTAAATATCGGGTAACCAAGGACAGGGCTTCTTGGTTACCCGATGTTTACATCGGTTACCAGCCTCCGCAGAAGCCGGCTCCTGCTGCCTGCACATTTAGTTGTTGCTCTCTCGCTGTCACACACAGCGATGTGTGCTTCACAGCGGGACAGCAACAACTAAAAAATGGCCCAGGACATTCAGCAACAACCAACGACCTCACAGCAGGGGCCAGGTTGTTGCTGGATGTCACACACAGCAACATCGCTAGCAACGTCACAAAAGTTGTTCGTTAGCAGCGATGTTGCTAGCGATGTTGCTTAGTGTGACGGGGCCTTTAGTCACAACGTACGTTAGTAAACTGCAGTTATTTGCTTACAATTTAAATTCACAGTTATCCCCACAGGAGGTTGATGTGCCCACCAGAGTATAAAGCTGGGTTTACACACTGCAACATCTCAAACGACATTGCTGTAACGTCACCGGTTGTGTGACGCAATAGCGATGTTGTTTGCGATGTTGCAGTGTGTGAAACCTATCAGCGACCTGGCCCCTGCTGTGAAGTTGTAATCGTTACAAATCGTTCAGGACCATTCCTAGGTCCTTTGTTTCCCGCTGTGCAGCATGAAGTTTCAGTGTGTGAAGACTTTGCAGCGACTTTGTTAGCAACTTCCCTTTCAAAAGGCTGCTTATCAACGTCCCCAACAACCAGCTAGGTCGCTCTGCAGGTCCGGATCGCTGTTGCGTTGTTGGCCAGGTTTGCCTGTTTGAACGCTCACCAGAGACTTAGCAGAGACTTAGGGAGGTCGCTATTGCGTCACCAAACCGGTGACGTTACAGCGATGTCCTTTGCGATGTTGCAGTGTGTAAACCCAGCTTAAGGCTAGGTTCGCACACTGCGTCTTTTTGACGCTGCGTTTTTGGCCGCTAAAAACGCACAAAAACGCATAAAAACGCATGCGTTTTTGCCGCGATTTGGTGCGTTTTTGGCTGCGTTTTTCCAATGCATTGCATGGGGGGAAAACGCAGAAAAACGCAGAAAAGAACTGACATGTCCATTTTTTTTTTAACTCAAAAACGCAGGTAAAAAAAACAGATGTGTGCGGACAGCAAAAAAGAAAACTCAGACTTTGCTGGGGAAGCAAAGTCCTGCAGTTTTGAGGCCAAAAACGCACGCAAAAACGCGCAAAAACGCCGCGAAAAACGCACTGTGTGCACATAGCCTTATAGAACCCTCCAAACGCGCGTTTTCGCGTCAGTGTACTTTACTGCTTCATCAGGGAAGGCATAAACCCCCCATCTGTGAAGGACCTTTTAAACACTGGTCATGTGACCGCATTGGTCATCGCTCCAGGGCTTGTCTGCAGTGATCAACCATTAGTGGCTGCCATATCAGCACATGCACACTGCACAGCCACCGCCCCATGCACCACCCCCGAGCCATCAAAGGGCAGTGAGTCATCCACCCCCGTGGGTAAACACGGGAACCAGACGCTCAGCAAACCCCATTTAGATGCTGAATGAGATGCACAGGGAGGGGGCCGGGCAGAGCACAGGCGCACAGCAGGACACCAGGCTGATCAGAGAGCCTGCATATCACAGTGATATTCAGTTCATAGGATGCATCCATAAGTAGAGAACAAGTCAGAATAAAGGGATGTTTTACACATCATATAGGGGAAAGGCTAGTGTGCTCAGTATAACACATTAATGTCAAATAATATATAATAACCACATAACACGTTTATTTCCCTATATGTATGTTCAAAGAGATAAATATATACCAACAGCACCCCCAGGTGATGGAAAAGATTATTGCATCCCATAGGTATATTAACTTGATAATTATATTCAATCCTGGGGAGATGTCCATGTTCTTGAACAGCGATATGAGGCTATGTCCGCACGTTGCTTTTTACCTGCTTTTTTGCTGCTTTTTCAACTGCAGCGTTTAATGGCACAATGGTTGTGTTCTGCTTTTCAAGCAAAGTCTATGGGAATTTGGGTTTCTTGTCCGCACTATGCAGTTCAAACTGCAGCCTTTTTGTGGCAGAAATTTGGTCAAAAACTCAGCTTTGCAGTGCAAAACCCAAATGGCAAAAACAATTGACATGTGAATTGTTTTTGCCATTTGGGTTTTGCACTGCAAAGCTGAGCTTTTGATCAAAGTTCTGCAACAAAAAGGCTGCAGTTTGAACTGCATAGTGCGGACAAGAAACCAAATTCCCATAGACTTTGCTTGAAAAGCAGAACACAACCATTGTGCCATTAAACGCTGCAGTTGAAAAAGCAGCAAAAAAGCAGGTAAAAAGCAACATGCGGACATAGCCTAAGGCTATGTGCGCACTAGGCGTTTTTTTCACGCTGCGTTTTTATGTGCGTTTTTGTCTAAAAAACGCACCCGCGGCTAAAAAAACGCGGCAAAAACGCATGCGTTTTTGCCGCGATTTGGTGCGTTTTTTGCTGCGTTTTTGCTCACTGCGTTTTTAATCAGTGCACAATGCCATTAAAGATTGTTGATGAAAAAAAAAAAAAAAAAAAGGTCTGATGTCATTTCCTTCTTCAAAATGTTCATTGTATGCAGGAGAGCAGACAGCAGCTGCAGAACTACAAGTCTCAGCATCCTCCATTCACTAGTGTATGCAGGAGAGCAGACAGCAGCTGCAGAACTACAAGTCTCAGCATCCTCCATTCACTAGTGTATGCAGGAGAGCAGACAGCAGCTGCAGAACTACAAGTCTCAGCATCCTCCATTCACTAGTGTATGCAGGAGAGCAGACAGCAGCTGTAGAACTACAAGTCTCAGCATCCTCCATTCACTAGTGTATGCAGGAGAGCAGACAGCAGCTGCAGAACTACAAGTCTCAGCATCCTCCATTCACTAGTGTATGCAGGAGAGCAGACAGCAGCTGCAGAACTACAAGTCTCAGCATCCTCCATTCACTAGTGTATGCAGGAGAGCAGGCAGCAGCTGCAGAACTACAAGGCTCAGCAGCCTCCATCCAGGACTGTATGCAGTTTTTTGCCCAAAAAGAAAAAAAAAATGACATGGGCTTCGCCATATTTTTGTATGCTAGCCGGGTACAGCAGGCAGGTACGGGCTGCCCCCAACCCCCAGCTGCCTATTTGTACCCGGCTGGGAACCAAAAATATAGAGAAGCCCTTTTTTTTTAATTATTTCATGAAATAATTAAAAAAAAAAAAATGACGTGGGCTTCGCCTAATTTTTGAGTCCAGCCGGGTACAACTAGGCAGCTGGGGATTGGAATCCACAGTGCAGGGTGCCCATGCTTTCTGGGCACCCCCACTGCGAATTGCAGTCCGCAGCCACCCCAGAAAATGGCGCTTTCATAGAAGCGCCATCTTCTGGCGCTGTATCCAACTCTTCTAGCTGCCCTGATGCCAGGTGGCTAGCCAGGTAATAATGGAGTTAGGGCTAGCTGTATATTATCAGCTAGCCCTAAGCCCGAAATTCATGGTGTCACGCCAATATTAGGCATGGCCACCATGAATTTCTAGTAATGATAAAAAAAAAAAACACAACACACAGAAAAATATTTTTATTAGAAATAAAACACAACACAATTAGTGACTCCATCTTTATTGAAATTAACCCCCCTCCGCAGTAATCCTGGGTCAGGGTCCCACGCCGTCCAATCCGGATCCAATATCATCTGATCGGTTTGCTGGAAGGCAAAGCGATCAGATGATGTGTCAGGTTAAAGGATGTGAATCACATCACACATCAGCTGATTGTATAAAAGCCGATTATACAATCAGCTGATGCATCAGTAGAAAAAAAAAAAAAAATAATACTCACTTATGTGCTCTGCTGATGACCGGCAGCTCCTGCAGCGATCGATTGGACAGGAGTCTGATCCTATACGATCGCTGCCGGAGCTGCCGGTAATCAGCTGATGAAGTCCCCTGACGGCAGGATCAGCTGATAGCCGGCCGGGCGCGAAAAAGCCGGCGAGACTACGATCAGCTGATGCGTCAGGTGACTGCATCAGGTGATCCACCGCCAGGTCCTGCAAGCAAGGTCCTGCCGGCCGGGGAGACTGCACACAGCCAGAGCGGCGGTACCGGGAGGAGCTGGGAGCGGGCATGGCACCGGGACCCTGCGGACAGGTGAGTATATGACATTTTTTTATTTTTCTACTGTTCACTTTGGTTTTCGCCGCTGCCTCCACCTCCCGCCCAGACACGGCGCCGCACGGAGCTGACATGCACAGGACGGGAGGTGGAAGCAGCGGTGACGGTACCGGGAGGATTCATGCTTCTGTGTTTACCAACAGAAGGAATCCTCTTCCTGTACACGTCACTGTAGTGCCCACCCCTTGCGTGTATAGCTGCGTTTTTAGTCATAGAAACGCGGCTATATGCGTTTTTCATTGCGTTTTTAACATCTCATTGAATTCAATGAGTGAAAAACGCAGTGAAAAACGCAGAAATAATTGACATGCTGCGTTTTTGTGGTCACCACAAAAACGCAGCTAAAAAAAAAACGCTGTGTGGGGACAGCACTTATGAAAACCCATTGACATTGCTGGGGAAGCAATGTCACTGCGTTTTCAGCACAAAAACGCGGTAAAAAACGCCGCTAAAAACGCGGCAAAAACGCCTAGTGCGCACATAGCCTTAGTGTCCATTGGGTGATTTGAGCTGGGATCTCCGTAATAACTGCCAATCATGTAATGCAGAGTCTAGGGGTATTAAATAATGAAGAATAATAAAATTAATAAAAAAGAAACCAAAAAATTAAAACCACCAAAGATCCTCCACATAAGGAGGAAAAGAGAAGGAGGAAAAACAAATAAAATAAAATCAGGAAAAATACCATAAGATGTCAATGAAAAAATGCAGGATTTTTAAAGAAATGGAACAAAACTTAGGGATTCATTAAGTCCCTTTGGAGCCATGGTATCAAGAGTGCTTATCCATTTGACCTCGCGTTGGGCCAACAGCTTTTTTATATCCCCACCACGTATACCACAACGTATCAAATCAATGCCCCGAACCATGAAGCATTTGGGGTCACATCCATGGTGTAATTTGTAGTGGCGTGGGATAGTTTTTAATTCTGTAGTGTCGGTCACTGTCTTTGCCGCACCAATGTCCCTCACATGCTCTCTCACTCGAACTCTAAGTTCTCTCGATGTAAGTCCTATATATATTTTTGGGCAACTACATGTTTCCCAATAAATAACATTCGAGCTACTACAAGATATATACTCATTAATTTGATAGGTACGTGACCCATCAAAGTTAGAGAAGTCCGAGCAGCGGGAGACATTGGTGCAGGAAAGACAGTGACCGCAAGGAAAACAACCCTTAAGCCGAGCCCCAGAGCCCAGAAAATTGGTAACCCTTGGTGGTACATAATGACTGGTAACCAAAATATCCTTTAAATTCTTGCACTGTCTAGCTGTCATCAACGGTGCATCAGACAGATAACCCTTGAGAACAGGATCAGAGCAGAGGACAGGCCAGGGTTCTATTATACTCTGGTGGGCACATCAACCTCCTGTGGGGATAACTGTGAATTTAAATGGGTAAGCAAATAACTGCAGTTTACTAACGTCCATTGTGACTAATCCACTGCTGGTGGTAGGAGCAGGGCGGCTGGTGTAGGAGCAGGGCGGCTGGTGTAGGAGCAGGGCGGCTGGTGTAGGAGCAGGGCGGCTGGTGTAGGAGCAGGGCGGCTGGTGTAGGAGCAGGGTGGCTGGTGTAGGAGCAGGGTGGCTGGTGTTATGGGGTCTGTGACTGGTGTAGGAGCAGGGTGACTGGTGTTATGGGGTCTGTGACTGGTGTAGGAGCAGGGTGACTGGTGTTATGGGGTCGGCGACTGGTGTAGGAGCAGGGCGACCGGTGTTATGGGGTCGGCGACTGGTGTAGGAGCAGGGCGGCCGGTGTAGGAGCAGGGTAGGAGCAGGGCGGCCAGTGTAGGAGCAGGGCGGCCGGTGTAGGAGCAGGGCGGCCGGTGTAGGAGCAGGGCGGCCGGTGTAGGAGCAGGGCGGCCGGTGTAGGAGCAGGGCGGCCGGTGTAGGAGCAGGGCGGCTGGTGTTATGGGGTCTGTGACTGGTGTAGGAGCAGGGTGACTGGTGTTATGGGGTCTGTGACTGGTGTAGGAGCAGGGTGACCGGTGTTATGGGGTCTGTGACTGGTGTAGGAGCAGGGTGACTGGTGTTATGGGGTCTGTGACTGGTGTAGGAGCAGGGCGACCGGTGTTATGGGGTCGGCGACTGGTGTAGGAGCAGGGCGACCGGTGTTATGGGGTCGGCGACTGGTGTAGGAGCAGGGCGGCCGGTGTAGGAGCAGGGTAGGAGCAGGGTAGGAGCAGGGCGGCCGGTGTAGGAGCAGGGCGGCCGGTGTAGGAGCAGGGCGGCCGGTGTAGGAGCAGGGCGGCCGGTGTAGGAGCAGGGCGGCCGGTGTAGGAGCAGGGCGGCCGGTGTAGGAGCAGGGCGGCCGGTGTAGGAGCAGGGCGGCCGGTGTAGGAGCAGGGCGGCCGGTGTAGGAGCAGGGCGGCTGGTGTTATGGGGTCTGTGACTGGTGTAGGAGCAGGGTGACTGGTGTTATGGGGTCTGTGACTGGTGTAGGAGCAGGGTGACCGGTGTTATGGGGTCTGTGACTGGTGTAGGAGCAGGGTGACCGGTGTTATGGGGTCTGTGACTGGTGTAGGAGCAGGGTGACTGGTGTTATGGGGTCTGTGACTGGTGTAGGAGCAGGGTGACTGGTGTTATGGGGTCTGTGACTGGTGTAGGAGCAGGGTGACTGGTGTTATGGGGTCGGCGACTGGTGTAGGAGCAGGGCGGCCGGGGTAGGAGCAGGGCGGCCGGGGTAGGAGCAGGGCGGCCGGGGTAGGAGCAGGGCGGCCGGGGTAGGAGCAGGGCGGCCGGGGTAGGAGCAGGGCGGCCGGGGTAGGAGCAGGGCGGCCGGGGTAGGAGCAGGGCGGCCGGGGTAGGCGCAGGGCGGCCGGGGTAGGAGCAGGGCGGCCGGGGTAGGAGCAGGGCGGCCGGGGTAGGAGCAGGGCGGCCGGGGTAGGAGCAGGGCGGCCGGGGTAGGAGCAGGGCGGCCGGGGTAGGAGCAGGGCGGCCGGGGTAGGAGCAGGGCGGCCGGGGTAGGAGCAGGGCGGCCGGGGTAGGAGCAGGGCGGCCGGGGTAGGCGCAGGGCGGCCGGGGTAGGCGCAGGGCGGCCGGGGTAGGCGCAGGGCGGCCGGGGTAGGAGCAGGGCGGCCGGGGTAGGCGCGCTTCTGTACTTCAGCCCTCATACAGCCAGGTCAGGCCTCGCTGTGCTGTGTGGCCGGGCTCCTCCCCTCAGTCTTCTATCGGTCAGTCACCTGCTGCACTGATGTCCTCTCTGCAGGGAGCAGCGCCGTCTAGAGGCCATTGTGTACAGGAGCCGCACAGCGTCACGGTCACTTGCTGCTTCCTCACCAGCACCCCTGCCCTGCCCACAAATATCCTTGCTGAAGACTAGGAACTTTCTGAACAAAATACTCAATAAAGTTTTGTACATAAAAAAATGACAGCTGGAAAGAGGAAGTGACGTTGGTGACGTCCTGTGCACGCTGTGTCTGGCTGCGGCTTGTGTGTGAGAGTGAGGAGGCGCCGGTGCGGACTATGCGGGACTCTCCGTCAATCCTGCTGTGGAGAACACCGGGAGGCTGCAGACAGTAGAGGCCGCTGACAGTAGAGGCCGCAGGAGGAGACATCATGGTGAGTTACTACTAGCACTGACCTGTGGCGGTGACTGCGGGGCGGGGCTGTAGTGGTGAGGAACAGGCTTGTGATTGGTTGTTGTCAGCACTGGGGGCGTCACCGACTCTGTGTAGGACTTTGGCGGCTCTTGCATGCCGCTGTACTGGTCCCCGGTGTAATCCACCACATGGAGCACATGAGTGACAGTCCCCGGCACGCTCCATCCCGCTGTATTGGGGGGGTGTGGGTCGCTGCTGCTCTGCCCCGGCCGCCTCCTGGCTCAGTGACTGCTAAAGGCCCCGTTACACGCAGCGACATCGCTACCGAGATGTCGTTGGGGTCACGGAATTCGTGACGCACATCCGGCCTCGTTAGCGACGTCGTTGCGTGTGACACCTACGAGTGACCGCTAATGATCAGAAATACTCACCTAATCGTTGATCGTTGACACATCGTTCATTTTCAAACTATCGTTGCTGGGGCAGGACGCAGGTTGTTCGTCGTTCCTGAGGCAGAACACATCGCTACGTGTGACACCGCAGGAACGACTAACGACAGCGTTCCTGCGTCCTCCGGCAACGAGGTGGGAGTGACGTTTATGCGGCTGCTCTTCGCCCCTCCGCTTCTATTGGGCCGCTGAGTGACGTCGCTGTGACGACGCACGAACCTCCCCCTTAGAAAAGAGGTTGTTCGCCGGCCACAGCGACGTTGTTAGGAAGGTAAGTATGTGTGACGCGCACTACCGATTTTGTCCGCCATGGGCAGCGATTTGCCCGTGACACACAAACGACGGGGGCGGGTGCAATCACTAGCAATGTCTCAGCGTGTAAAGCGTCCTTTAGATTTTGCGTCTCGAGCTTTTTTAGTTATACAATTAACAGCTGCGATGTTTTGATCCTGTTATTGCATTTAATGCTATATTGCGGTGACCAAAAATCCATAATTTTAGTGTTTGGAATTTTGGTGATTTTGAACTTAGTGGTTTTTTTTGTTTTTCTTTCCTATTTCTTAAAACATTTTTCTTTTACATTGTTTAATCATTTTGCTGGTCTTCCCAGGGCACTGTATGCCTGCACACGCCGATTGCTTCTCATGATCACAGCGGTGCTTCAACATGGCTCTGAACAGCAGAAATGCTGCTCTCCTGTGAGTGTCAGCGCTTTGGCAGTACTCACAGGAAACATGTAATGACAACTTCAGGGGTCACCTGTCACCTCCCATCTATTTCCTGTTCCAGGGAAAGGTGGTTAAGAGGTGACGTGGGGTCATATGGCCAGTGCTTGCGCAGAACGGTGGAGGCAGAGGGGAAAGCGCGGGTACGAGATTATGGACGGGTACTTGCTGATGACAATCACAGCGCCGCCCATAATCTCTTGCCTGCGCACACGTCACCAGCGGTCACACTGTGCTAAGTGCTCAGTCCCGTGAGACTGGCACTGGGCATGCGCGGGGACCGCTGGAGCACTGGGCGGCGTTATCAGCTATGGAAAGGCGCGATGGGGGACGGCGACCAGGAGGGAGAATAACGGATGCCGGAAAACCCGCCCCCGTGACTATAAAAAAAGATTTGCATAGGAAAAGGTAAGACTTTATAAAGTCTTTATTTTGGTCTCACAGGGGGCACAATAACAACAGGAACCTTGCTGGAATGCAGCCCAGGAGCTGCAGAGGGGGAATCTTTTAGGTTTTGTGCAAAATTTCTGCTGACAGGTTCCCTTTAGGGAGACCTATGAATGCCATGGCTATCCATCAGCATCCCACAGTAGCATTTGGGGATTGGGTGGGGGAAACCAATGAGGTGACTGAAGGAGCACTCTCCCCTTTCTGTTTGGATGCTACGGACCACAACATCTAAAGAGTTAAACAACTGGGATCTGAGTTCTTTCCAATCCCAGTCTTTATGACCTCTATAGCCAGCTCCAGGCTGCCCTTGTGGGCCCGCACCACACCGCCTGGCACCTTCACATGTAAATATACGGCAGATGCTGCCAAGTACATTCTGATTTGTCCAATAATTGATTAGGTAATTTTCACTTCATATAAAGAGGTACATGTGGGTGTCTGACTTCCGTTGTTAGAGCTGTATAGGGTTGGTGACATGAAATTACATTTAGGAGACAATGCATGAAAGCGAGGTGTACATTCAATGCACACAGTAACCTGTTCTATGATTTGCCATTCAGTGATCCTATTGGACTGGACAGCAGGATCGCTCACTTATCACTTCTCCAGCGCTGCTGTCCTTTGCCGCCTTTATAGTAGGAGGTGGATCGGTCACTTATCACTTCTCCAGCGCTGCTGTCCTTTGCTACCTTTTATAGTAGGAGGTGGATCGATCACTGATCATTTCTCCAGCGCTGCTGTCCTTTGCCGCCTTTATAGTAGGAGGTGGATCGGTCACTGATCACTTCTCCAGCGCTGCTGTCCTTTGCTACCTTTTATAGTATGAGGTGGATCGGTCACTGATCACTTCTCCAGCGCTGCTGTCCTTTGCTACCTTTTATAGTAGGAGGTGGATCGATCACTGATCACTTCTCCAGCGCTGCTGTCCTTTGCCGCCTTTATAGTAGGAGGTGGATCGGTCACTGATCATTTCTCCAGCGCTGCTGTCCTTTGCCGCCTTTATAGTAGGAGGTGGATCGGTCACTGATCATTTCTCCAGCGCTGCTGTCCTTTGCCGCCTTTATAGTAGGAGGTGGATCGGTCACTGATCACTTCTCCAGCGCTGCTGTCCTTTGCTACCTTTTATAGTATGAGGTGGATCGGTCACTGATCACTTCTCCAGCGCTGCTGTCCTTTGCCGCCTTTATAGTAGGAGGTGGATCGGTCACTGATCATTTCTCCAGCGCTGCTGTCCTTTGCCGCCTTTATAGTAGGAGGTGGATCGGTCACTGATCACTTCTCCAGCGCTGCTGTCCTTTGCTACCTTTTATAGTAGGAGGTGGATCGATCACTGATCACTTCTCCAGCGCTGCTGTCCTTTGCCGCCTTTATAGTAGAAGGTGGATCGGTCACTGATCACTTCTCCAGCGCTGCTGTCCTTTGCCGCCTTTATAGTAGGAGGTGGATCGATCACTGATCACTTCTCCAGCGCTGCTGTCCTTTGCCGCCTTTATAGTAGGAGGTGGATCGGTCACTGATCACTTCTCCAGCGCTGCTGTCCTTTGCTACCTTTTTATAGTAGGAGGTGGATCGATCACTGATCATTTCTCCAGCGCTGCTGTCCTTTGCGGCTTTTATAGTAGGAGGGGGATCGGTCGCTGATCACTTCTCCAGCGCTGCTGTCCTTTGCTGCCTTTTATAGTAGGAGGTGGATCGGTCACTGATCACTTCTCCAGTGCTGTCCTTTTCTACCTTTTATAGTATGAGGTGGATCGGTCACTGATCACTTCTCCAGCGCTGCTGTCCTTTGCTGCCTTTTATAGTAGGAGGTGGATCGCTCTCTGATCACTTCTCCAGCGCTGCTGTCCTTATCTACCTTTTATAGTATGAGGTGGATCACTCACTGATCACTTCTCCAGCGCTGCTGTCCTTTGCCGCTTTTATAGTAGGAGGTGGATCGGTCACTGATCACTTCTCCAGCGCTGCTGTCCTTTGCCGCTTTTATAGTAGGAGGTGGATCGGTCACTGATCACTTCTCCAGCGCTGCTGTCCTTTGCCGCCTTTATAGTAGGAGGTGGATCGGTCACTGATCATTTCTCCAGCGCTGCTGTCCTTTGCCGCCTTTATAGTAGGAGGTGGATCGGTCACTGATCACTTCTCCAGCGCTGCTGTCCTTTGCTGCCTTTATAGTAGGAGGTGGATCGGTCACTGATCATTTCTCCAGCGCTGCTGTCCTTTGCCGCCTTTATAGTAGGAGGTGGATCGGTCACTGATCACTTCTCCAGCGCTGCTGTCCTTTGCTACCTTTTATAGTAGGAGGTGGATCGATCACTGATCACTTCTCCAGCGCTGCTGTCCTTTGCCGCCTTTATAGTAGGAGGTGGATCGGTGACTGATCATTTCTCCAGCGCTGCTGTCCTTTGCCGCTTTTATAGTAGGAGGTGGATCGGTCACTGATCACTTCTCCAGCGCTGCTGTCCTTTTCTGCCTTTTATAGTAGGAGGTGGATCGGTCACTGATCACTTCTCTAGTGCTGTCCTTTGCTACCTTTTATAGTATGAGGTGGATCGGTCACTGATCACTTCTCCAGCGCTGCTGTCCTTTGCTGCCTTTTATAGTAGGAGGTGGATCGGTCACTGATCACTTCTCCAGTGCTGTCCTTTGCCGCCTTTTATAGTATGAGGTGGATCGCTCTCTGATCACTTCTCCAGCGCTGCTGTCCTTTCCTACCTTTTATAGTATGAGGTGGATCGCTCTCTGATCACTTCTCCAGCGCTGCTGTCCTTTCCTACCTTTTATAGTATGAGGTGGATCGCTCACTGATCACTTCTCCAGCGCTGCTGTCCTTTGACGCCTTTATAGTAGGAGGTGGATCGGTCACTGATCACTTCTCCAGCGCTGCTGTCCTTTGCCGCTTTTATAGTAGGAGGTGGATCGGTCACTGATCACTTCTCCAGCGCTGCTGTCCTTTGCCGCCTTTATAGTAGGAGGTGGATCGGTCACTGATCACTTCTCCAGCGCTGCTGTCCTTTGCTACCTTTATAGTAGGAGGTGGATCGGTCACTGATCACTTCTCCAGCGCTGCTGTCCTTTGCTACCTTTATAGTAGGAGGTGGATCGGTCACTGATCACTTCTCCAGCGCTGCTGTCCTTTGCTACCTTTTGGGTCATTCCATGTCAAGTGGACCAGTGGTCCCCTCGACCTACTCCGATTCTGCTGAAAATTTATAAGAATGTACATGTATGTTTGAAAAGAGGTTCTGTAAATTTTTAGGGCCAGATCTTAAATACATTGGGCACTGTTGACCTTTCACTGGAGGTTCCACCAAGCCTGCGGCTTCAGCTAAGAGGATTTTCCTTTCGTCACGACAGCACCCACGAGAGAGGGATCCGCCCCCTTCAGGACAGGAAACCTACAGATAAAAAAGGGGCAGTCCCCCTCCCTCATCAGTTGGTTTCCTGTCCTGCATGGAGAGGAACCTACAGTACCTGGGTCCGGTTGAGTCCATGCGGTCTCCGAGGGAACGGCGGAGCTCAGGGTCCAGAAGCACGGTCGGTGGAGCTCCCCTCGTGGACTCCGTCCTCCGGTGCACCTCGTCCTCTTCCCTTTGGTTCGGCTTTGCCTCCAGGGTAATAACGCCTGCACATGCGCACGCCTGGCCTCTGTGGTACAGCAGGGGGGCCCTGCCGCGTCGGCGCACGCTCTCTGCTCTCGTGACCCGGAAGTGCACAGGAGCGCTTCCGGGGGAGTGGACCGGGCAGGTTCCTGGTGAGGCCCGTGGACCCCTCCCTCCTGAGCCGGACGCGGCGTGATCGGTAAGTTGCTGTCTGTGCACGGAGGCCGGCGCCTCTCCCTGTGTCGCGGGCTGCGCCTTCCGGCTGCACGGCGGGTGCGATGTGTCCGGGGCCGCGTCCACGCTCTGTCTCCTCGGCGGTGACCCGGCAGTGCACGGAGGATCGTCACGGAGTCTCTGCCTGCGCCAGTCCGGGGTCGGTGCGTGGCATCGGGCCGGGATCGGGCTTTTGGAGCTGGATTCTACCGCATGGCCCCGGGGCCCCTGTGGCCTCTGTGATCACCTGGCCCCCTGTGGCCCCTGTGGCCTCCGTGGACTCCTGGCCCCTGTGGCCTCTGTGGACTCCTGGCCCCTGTGGCCTCTGTGGACTCCTGGCCCCTGTGGCCTCTGTGGACTCCTGGCCCCTGTGGCCCCCTGTGGGCTCCTGGCCCCTGTGGCCCCCTGTGGGCTCCTGGCCCCTGTGGCCCCCTGTGGGCTCCTGGCCCCTGTGGCCCCCTGTGGGCTCCTGGCCCCTGTGGCCCCCTGTGGGCTCCTGGCCCCTGTGGCCCCCTGTGGGCTCCTGGCCCCTGTGGCCCCCTGTGGGCTCCTGGCCCCTGTGGCCCCCTGTGGGCTCCTGGCCCCTGTGGCCTCCGGGCCCCTGTGACCTCTGTGTATCCTGGCCCATGTGGCCTGTGTGTTTTCTGGCCCATGTGGCCTGTGTGGCCTGTGTGTGTCCTCCAGGCCTCTGTGGCCTCTGAGCCTTCTGGCCTCTGTGGCCTCCTGGCCTCTGTGACCTCTGGGCCTCCTGGCCTCTGTGACCTCTGGCCCTCCTGACCTCTGGCCTCTGGCCCTCCTGACCTCTGGCCTCTGGCCCTCCTGACCTCTGGCCTCTGGCCCTCCTGACCTCTGGCCTCGGGCCCTCCTGGCCTCCGGCCTCTGGCCCTCCCGGCCTCTGGGCCTCCTGGCCTTTGCGCCTCCTGGGTTTGGGTCTCTGGGCCTCCTGGCCTCCTGGTCCCTGTACCTCCTGGCCCCCGGGCCTCCTGGCCTCGGGCCTCTGTGTCTCTTGGCCTCGTGCTTCCGGGCCTCGTGCTTCCTGGCTTGTGCCTCTGTTCCTCTGTGCTGCCTGCCCTTGGTCCTCTGTGCCTCTTGGCCTTGGTCCTCTGTGCTGCCTGCCCTTGGGCCGCTGGGCCTCCTGGCCTTGGGCCGCTGTGCCTCCTGGCCTTTGGCCGCTGTGCCTCCGGGCCTTGGGCCGCTGTGCCTTCTGGCCTCGGGCCTCTGTGCCTTCTGGCCTCGGGCCTCTGTGCCTTCTGGCCTCGGGCCTCTGTGCCTTCTTGGCCTCGGGCCTCTGTGCCTTCTTGGCCTCGGGCCTTTGTGCTTCTTGGCCTCGGGCCTTTGTGCCTCCTGGCCTCGGTGCCTCCTGCCTTCGGGCCTCTGTGTGTCCTGCCTCTGTGCCTTGTGCTTCCTGGCCGCGCGCCTCGGTCGCCTCCTGGCCTCGTGCCTCCTGCCTCTGTACCTTCTGCCTCTGTGCTTCCTGGCCTCTGTGGCCTCCTGGCCTCTGTGGCTTCCTGGCCTCTGTGTGGCTTCCTGGCCTCTGTGTGGCTTCCTGGCCTCTGTGTGGCTTCCTGGCCTCTGTGTGGCTTCCTGGCCTCTGTGTGGCTTCCTGGCCTCTGTGTGGCTTCCTGGCCTCTGTGTGGCTTCCTGGCCTCTGTGTGGCTTCCTGGCCTCTGTGTGGCTTCCTGGCCTTTGTGTGGCTTCCTGGCCTTTGTGTGGCTTCCTGGCCTCGGTGTGGCTTCCTGGCCTCGGTGTGGCTTCCTGGCCTCGGTGTGGCTTCCTGGCCTCTGTGTGGCTTCCTGGCCTCTGTGTGGCTTCCTGGCCTCTGTGTGGCTTCCTGGCCTCTGTGTGGCTTCCTGGCCTCTGTGTGGCTTCCTGGCCTCTGTGTGGCTTCCTGGCCTCTGTGTGGCTTCCTGGCCTCTGTGTGGCTTCCTGGCCTCTGTGTGGCTTCCTGGCCTCTGTGTGGCTTCCTGGCCTCTGTGTGGCTTCCTGGCCTCTGTGTGGCTTCCTGGCCTCGTGCCTCTGTGCCTCCTGGCTCCGGTCTCTGTGCCTCTTGGCCTCTGTGCCTCTTGGCCTCTGTGCCTCTTGGCCTCTGTGCCTTCCTGGCCTCTGTACCTTCCTGGCCTCTGTGCCTTCCTGGCCTCTGAGCCTCCTGGCTTGGACCTCCTGGCCCTGTGCCTCCTGGCTCCGGCCTCTATGCCTCTTGGCCTCTGTGCCTCTTGGCCTTGTCGTCTTGGCCCTTGTGCCTCTGTGCCTCTTGGCCTCTGTGCCTCTTGGCCTCTGTGCCTCTTGGCCCTTGTGCCTCTTGGCCCTTGTGCCTCTTGGCCCTTGTGCCTCGGTACCTCTTGACCTCTTGGCCTCTGTGCCTCTTGGCCTCTGTGCCTCTTGGCCTCTGTGCCTCTTGGCCTCTGGGCCTCTTGGACTCTGTGCCTCTTGGCCTCTGGGCCTCGGGGCCTCTGGGCCTCTTGGACTCTGTGCCTCTTGGCCTCTGGGCCTCGGGGCCTCGGGTCCTCTTGGCCTCTTGGCCTCGGGGTCTCCGGGTCGTGTGGGCCTGTGTTCTCGTCCTGCGTCTCTAGGCCTTGCGCTTTTGTGCTTGCTCCTTGCGGTGCTCCTGCCTTGCGCCTCTGCTACCTTGCGCCTCCCTGGCCTTCCACCTGGCCTGGCGCCTCGGGCTTCCTGCTTCGCCTCTGAGTCTCTTCTCCTCCTCGTCCGGTACGGTGCTGTCCCTGTTCCTCTGTCTCTTGGTCGCCCTTGCTTCTGCCGGGCGTGTTGGCGCCCGTCCGGCCCTGTCCGTTGGTCCTCCCTTCCTTGGGGTGTTCCGGTTCAGGTTGTTCTTCTGCCGCGCGGGGTGTCTTCGGGTTTTTTTCCCGCGCTGGGTGCTTTCTCCATTCCTTCGTTTCGCTGCCCGATCGTGGGGGGGGCTCTGTCCTCGCCTATGTCGCTAGGTCGGCCCCTTGGCGGCGGGGTTGGTCTTTGTTCTTTGTCTTTCAGGATTCCGGCTGTGGTCCTCGCGTGGCGTGGCGTCCCTTGTCCCGATGGCTGTGGGATGCTGTCTCCCTCTCGTCTGTGGTGAAGCGAGTTCCTCTGGCCTCTTCGGTGTCGGATCCTTCTCCTGGGCGGTGGCCTCCCCCTTGGGTGGCTGTGGCCAGTGTCTCCATCGATGGTATTGTACGGCTGCGCCCTGGTCCTCTCCGTCCGCCTTTTCCGGGCTCTGCCGGCTAGCCTTTGTTCTTCCACTGTCTTCCGTTGGAGGCTTGGCCCTTCGCGCGGTTTTCCCACCCTCTGAGTGTATTCTCTCTAAGTCTCTCGTGGGTGCTGTTGTGACGAAAGGAAAAGACTAAATTACTTACCGGTAATGGGATTTTCCTGAGTCCACGACAGCACCCTTTACACCCCTGCCCTTTCTTGTTTGTTTTTCACCATTTGGTGTCCTGGGATTTGTCTGTTTTGTATATTCATTCATTGGCGGTTCCTCTCCCGGTTCTCTGCAACCAACTGATGAGGGAGGGGGACTGCCCCTTTTTTATCTGTAGGTTTCCTGTCCTGAAGGGGGCGGATCCCTCTCTCGTGGGTGCTTTCGTGGACTCAGGAAAATCCCATTACCGGTAAGTAATTTAGTCTTTTGCAAACTTTGGCACATAGCCATTAGAGTTCTATACTGGCTATAATGCTGAAATTTGGCAAACTAGCTCAACTTTTGCTGCTAAACACAAAATTATTACCGGCTATGACAAAACAATATTTCGGCCGCAATTTTGTGTCAAAGTAGCTTGTAAAACGCCTCGCATAAAGTAAAGCCTAACTTTGCCCATATATAACTCAAGACCAAAAACCAATAGTAACTGGTGCTTTGCCCTGTACACCAAACATCTACATGACTTTGCATTGCTGCAATATCACGGTCAAAGCATATGTATTTGTGGAAATATTGACACCCACATATGATGACAAACTTAAAAAAGCCGAATTTTACCTATTTTTTTAGGCCAAATTTCTCAAAAAGGATACCCCTAAAATATATTAATTCTGATATCATTAGAAAGAGCACATTTTTCTCTACAAGGATCATTGGTTTTTTTTTTTGTTTTTTTTTTTGGAGTCTCTCCGTTTAAGAAAAGAAAAATGCCACTGAACTTGGTGTTATTTATGTGCGTAATGCATTGATTTTTTGTTTGATTTTCAGATTCTTATCATGTTACAGAGTTGTATTGTTGCTGGCAATGTCTATTATAATCAAAAACATATAAACCTTTTTATTTATGAAAAGTTATTGACTAATAATAATAACTAATAATAACCAGTGATTGCTCACGACATGACACAGTTGCAGTCCACACTTTCTTAACAGTAATTGTGGAGTATCTCAAGACTCTCATCTATGGGATTCGTCATATCCACTACTTCAGCGATGGATCTGCAGCTCAGTACAAAAACTTCAAAAGTTTTCTCAACTTGTGCCACCACAATGCTGATTTCAATATCAGCGCTGAATGGAATTTTTTTGGTACCAGTCATGGAAAGTCGCCCTGTGATGGGATTGGAGGGACAGCAAAGAGGTTGGCAGCTCGTGCCAGTCTTCAACGCCCAACTGAAAACCAAATAAATACTGACCACGGTGGATTTATTCAACTTTTGCAACAAGCAACTGCATGGAATCAAGTTTTTGTTTTTTTTTTTTTTTGTTCCAAAAGAAAAAAATTGACGAAATACGGGTAGATCAAGAGGAAAGGTTCAAAGATGGACATACAATTGCTGGAACAAAAGAACATCACCAGTTTGTGCCAATTGATGACAAAAAGATTCACATTTCAAGGGTGTGAAATGACCCATCATCTTTCCTTGCCCATGTAGATAGATCTGTCAGATCAGAAATGCCTTTTGTGCCAATTGCAAACCTCCAGCCAGGGCAATACATTGCCTGCATTTACAATAGGAACTGGTGGATTGGAAATATTTTTGAAATTTCAGTCGACGACCATGATTCATTAATACATTTTATGCATCCTCATGGACCAGCTAGCTTCTTTCACTGGCCTGTGAGAAATGATACATGCTGGATTCCCAAGCAGTCGATCATTGCAATAATTGCAGCACCAGCTGCAACAGCAATGGGCCGACAATACAGCTTCTCTGAACCCATTATGTTGCAAATTCAGCAACATTTCCAGACCACTTAGACTGAACATTATGGCTTGGGAACCAACAAAAGATACCCAATATTAGGCTTGGGATCCTAGGCAAAGACACCCACCCTCAGGCTTTGGAACCTGTGATAAAGAGACCGCCCGTGGCTGGCCTTGAACGGCTATCAGCCATGGCTCCTAGGCAATGGGGCTGCCAATTCTCGAAAGACAGCATTATTACAATTCTTAATAGGATTATAAGACCAATTCTTAGGGAATTGGTTGTGGTATACCCACCATGGACCAACGCAAGGGTTTGAATAGTGCAGTTACCGTTCATTGCGTATTAATAAATAACACCATGTTCAGTGGCATTTTTCTTTTCTTAAACTGAGAGACTCCAAATAAGAAACCCTAATGATCCTTGTAGAGAAAAATGTGCTCTTTCTAATGATATCAGAATTAATATATTTTAGGGATACCCTTTTTGAGAAATTTGACCTAAAAATATGTAAAATTCGGGTTTTTTAAGTTTGTCATCATATGTGGGTGTGAATATTTCCACAAATACATATGCTTTGACCGTGATATTGCAGCAATGCAAAGTCATGTAGATGTTTGGTGTACAGGGCAAAGCACCAGTTACTATTGGTTTTTGGTCTTGAGTTATATATGGGCAAAGTTAGGCATAAATTTTATGCGAGGCGTTTTACAAGCTACTTTGACACAAAATTGCAGCCGAAATATTGTTTTGTCATAGCCGGTAATAATTATATCGTGTTTAGCAGCAAAAGTTGAGCTAGTATGCCAAATTTCAGCATCATAACCAGTATAGAACTGTAATGGCTATGTGCCAAAGTTTGCAAAATCCTCTTAGCTGAAGCCGCAGGCTTGGTGGGACCTCCAGTGAAAGGTCAACAGTGCCCAATGTATTTGAGATCTGGACCTAAAAATTTACAGAACCTCTTTTTTCAAACATACATGTACATCCTTATAAATTTTCAACAAAATCGGAGAAGGTCGAGTGGGGACGATTTTTAAAACTGGTCCACTTGATGTGGGATGACCCTTTTATAGTATGAGGTGGATCGGTCACTGATCTCTTCTCCAGCGCTGCTGTCCTTTGCCGCTTTTATAGTATGAGGTGGATCGGTCACTGAGCACTTCTCCAGCGCTGCTGTCCTTTGCCGCCTTTATAGTATGAGGTGGATCGGTCACTGATCTCTTCTCCAGCGCTGCTGTCCTTTGCCGCCTTTATAGTATGAGGTGGATCGGTCACTGATCACTTCTCCAGCGCTGCTGTCCTTTGCCGCTTTTATAGTATGAGGTGGATCGGTCACTGATCACTTCTCCAGCGCTGCTGTCCTTTGCCGCCTTTATAGTAGGAGGTGGATTGCTCACTGATCACTTCTCCAGCGCTGCTGTCCTTTGCCGCCTTTATAGTAGGAGGTGGATCGGTGACTGATCATTTCTCCAGCGCTGCTGTCCTTTGCCGCCTTTATAGTAGGAGGTGGATCGGTCACTGATCTCTTCTCCAGCGCTGCTGTCCTTTGCCGCTTTTATAGTAGGAGGTGGATCGGTCACTGATCTCTTCTCCAGCGCTGCTGTCCTTTGCTACCTTTCATAGTAGGAGGTGGATCGGTCACTGATCACTTCGCCAGCGCTGCTGTCCTTTGCCGCCTTTATAGTAGAAGGTGGATCGGTCACTGATCTCTTCTCCAGCGCTGCTGTCTTTTGCTGCCTTTTATAGTACGAGGTTTGGAAAATGATGGCAATAATCACTATATAAGCTTTTAGAGTGGCGCACATTATACCCTTCATTGAATCCAGAACTAGAATAAATTGCAGTTATAAAAAAAAAAAGTAGAATTAGTTTTCTGAAACTCTTGTAAGTGAACGAAAATGTCAGCCACAGCCCTGCCAGCCCGAGCCATTCATGTATTCAGCATACTTGTCACACAGACGTGTGATGGGACAGTCGGGAGCACTCGTTTTTGCAGCTCAGCAGTAGCTGGGGAGTCGCCCGTCTGTGCCCAGATAACAGTTCCTGTGCCATATACTCCGCTTTGGTTATAAGAATTCAAGTCCGGCCTGAGCCCCACTGATAACAGTGCAGGTCCCAGGTAGAATTATCCAGCGGGGTGGGGTCCTGCTGACTATCTATCCCACCCCCTGCCTCTTCCATTTTATCAGGGTGACCACATTGTCCCTCTCATATCCTCCGGACTGTCACTGTAGTAAGGGCTGTTAATGAGAGAAGACACGTGGAGCTCAGGACCATCGAACTGGTAAAATGGAGAACAGGAATGTGCAGGTAATGTGTGAGACATACCGTAGTAATGGACTTCTGGATATTGCACAGATGCGGCAACATTAGATGCTTTTCTGCATTTTTGCTTCTTAAATAACGGACCCCATTATACTCGGTGGGGCTTGTCTGGGGTCACTTGTGTCCACCATAAGAAGGGGCCTTTTTCTTGCATAAGTTTTTTTTTTTTTTTTTGTGTCTATTGCCGCAAAGTAATGAAGAAGCAGAACTTGAAACACTGATGTGAACCTGGTCTGACGGATCTAGTGGCCATGTCTGTCTCTGTCTGGGTTATATCTATGAATCATAGATACTCTGCTGTTTTTTTTTTTTTTGCAGGAACAAAGAAATGTCATACGAGTTGGTACAAGGAAAAGTCAGGTGAGCCGGGCTGTACATGTGGTATTTATTGATAACACTAGGTGCTGTTTTTCCATGCCATACCCTTCATTTTTAATACAATTTAATGAGTATTCTCGTCACGTCCGTGTTTCGGTGACAGTAACATACTATACGCTCTTCTGTCTTATCACCAACTTGCCTCTTTTGAATGAAATCATGTGAGATAAGTCCCCGATAACTCACCGAATGCTCCTTTCCATTACTGCCTGTGTATCTACTGAACGGGTGATGTTCTGTCCCCTGCAATATGCAGACTACACGGGGAGCGGCAGATCATATTCACCATCATTGCATCGTGCGGGGGTATTTCATATGTAATTAGCAGAATGGAGCGTGTAAATGTGGCTGTATTTTACTGACCGTGAAGTGGCTGCATATGATGTGCGTCTAATCTGCGCGGTCTCCACACAGCTGGCGCGGATCCAGACGGACAGCGTTGTAGAAATGCTGAGCAACCAGTTTCCGGAGGCTCACTTTGAAATTGGTAAGTAAAGGCTTATTCCATACTGACTTGATAAGGGCACTTGTTTTACCACACCATCAGTGATGGCAGGAAAAAAGCTGCGTAACCCTAGAACGCATAATTGGGGCCTCGCTGGCCTGCTAGGTTACTTGTTTTCTATGGTAGATTTCTGTGGTTGTGCGTTCTAGGGTTAAAATCTGCTTTTTTTTTCTTTTTTTTTTTCTTTCACTTTTTGATGGTTGAAAAATGCTGAAAGAATTGAAATGCTTCAGATCGGTAAGGAAAACATAAGCCATGTGCACATGAGACTACATACAGCTCAGTCACATTGCTGGTACTGTAAAACACTGGTGTTTGTGGGAAAACATGGCAAAAACAAAACGTGAAATACCCTTAGGGAATATACAGGTTCTTCAGAACGTATACTAATAAAGGGTTTAGTGCAAACCAATGACACAACGCTTATTTCTCACTTTTGTGCATTCCATTGTTTTAGTTGCCATGTCCACAACGGGAGACAAGATTTTAGATACTGCTTTATCGAAGGTGAGTGGAGTGTGGATTACCAGGGAGCATCAAAAAGTCACCTGGTTCCTCCAGGAAGGTGCAGTATAGCATATGTATGGCTCTTTATGGGTCAGTTGCAACAAATGCTCAATTCGAAGTCTTCTTCTGATTACATTCATGGCTTTGGTTACATTAGGGCTTTTTTTTTAAACGAAACACATTAGGAAAACATTTCCTGAATCAGCTGCATACCTGTCCCTGGGTTGTACAGTGTTACAGCTCAGCTCTATTAGAGAATCTGTCAGCAGGTTTTTACTATGTAATCTCAGGACAACATGATATAGGGGGTAACACAGAATTCAAGAATGTACCACATGTCACCTCTTCCTGTGCTGTTGTTCACTTAGGCCTAAGCCACACGGCATGAAAATCGGTGCGAGTGGAGTGTGATAAAAAATCGCATTCCACTCGGACCAATATTAGCCTTTGTGCCAGCACCCATGAGCGATTATTTTCTCAGCCCTAATCGGACTGAGAAAACAATCGCAGCATGCTGCGATTGTAATGCGATCATTGTTTCTCTCGCACCCATTCAAGTGTATGGGGTGAGAGAAAAATTGCACTGCACTGGCGGTACACCGGTGTACCGCAAGTGCAGTGTGAGACTGGCAATAGCCGGCTATGGAGGAGAGAGGGAGATAAATCCCTCCCTCCCCCCGCAGCTGAGGTCCGCTCGCAAGGTTGGACTTCAGTCGCAGGGACACTCGCATGACACTCTGCTCTGCTGTACTGCCAGCGCGCGTCGGATGTCATGCAAGGGGATCGCAGTAATCCCAGTGTGGCACCAGCCTTAAACTGAGTGTTTTATAACTAGTACCTTATCATTGCTGTTACTTGCTGCCTCCTGCCATATTGTCCGACACAATCCCTCTTGTGATTAGCACCTCACTGTCTAGACTTTGTACACAGAGAGCCCAGTGTGGGTGGGCACAACATTCTCAGCTCTGCTGCATTACTAAATCTAACATTTTTGACTGTCAAAACGGCTGCAGCCAGTAATCTAAGTGATATATCAATGGATTCAGGATCTCTTTGCCTACATCATGTTGCTCGCATATGCGGTAGCAAAAACCTGCTGACAGATTCCGTTTAAAGTGAGTGGCGAAAAGCTGTAATACCATGCACAACCTGTGACCAAGTGTGGTGCTGTTTTCTTTATTCTTATTCAGCCAAGTTGGATGATAAGCGTCTGGTCCTCTTATCTGTGTGAAGGCGGTTGTCTTATCCAAGAAAGAGCACGTGCCATGTCTGCAAAGCAAAGGACACTGTACACAATATATATACTTTTACTTTTTTTCTTTCCAGATTGGTGAAAAAAGTCTATTTACAAAGGAGCTGGAGAACGCTCTGGAGAGAAATGAGTAAGTCCCTCATTTGTTTGATCATATTGGATATTTTGGGTTTCCATGAGGCTTCTTACATGCAGCCTCCCACTCTGCTGCTCTTTACATGGCAGAACCATGCAGGACGCCGTGCTAATCTGTAGGGTGTCAGTATACGTTAGTTATAGATCCTGGAAAATGGAAGCCATGATGTTATTGTGAGCATAGAAGATGCCTCCATTCCATGTGTCCTCTCTGTATTCCAGGGTTGATCTCGTCGTTCATTCGCTGAAAGATTTACCAACAACTCTACCTCCTGGCTTTACAATTGGAGCGGTTTGCAAGTAGGTGTCTTTTCTTTATTTCTAAGGATACTCTCACCCCACAGGAGATAATGCCACTATTCATTTTTTTCATCCAAAAGAAGATTGAATGTCTAAATAAGGCAAACAGGGGAAAGCTTCCCATCATCTCCATAAAGAATTCCATTACGGTCTCTTAATCTGCAAAACACATTTGGTTGAGTAAATCTCATTAAAGGGAATCTGTCACCAGTTATTATTATTATTATTATTATTTATTATTATAGCGCCATTTATTCCATGGCGCTTTACAAGTGAAAGAGGGTATACGTACAACAATCATTAACAGTACAAGACAGACTGGTATAGGAGGAGAGAGGACCCTGCCCGCGAGGGCTCACAGTCTACAGGGAATGGGTGATGGTACAATAGGTGAGGACAGAGCTGGTTGCGCAGTGGTCTACTGGGCTGAGGGCTATTGTAGGTTGTAGGCTTGTTGGAAGAGGTGGGTCTTGAGGTTCCTCTTGAAGCTTTCCACGGTAGGGGAGAGTCTGATGTGCTGAGGTAGAGCGTTCCAGAGTATGGGGGATGCACGGGAGAAATCTTGTACACGATTGTGGGAAGAGGAAATAAGAGAGGAGCAGAGAAGGAGATCTTGTGAGGATCTAAGGTTGCGTGCAGGTAGGTACTGGGAGACTAGGTCACAGATGTAGGGAGGAGACAGGTTGTGCATGGCTTTGTATGTCATGGTTAATGTTTTGAACCAGTTTTTTGTATCCCTCATCTGAGAGCAGCATAATGTAGATAACAGAAAGTAAACGGGAAACGGGTTGTAAATCCGCGCCAAGGACTCAGAAGATTCAAAGGAGATTTATGCCTCTTTTATTGGCATGCACATGTCTACGCGTTTCAGGATTCACCGCTCCCTTCATCAGGACAGCAAGCAAGGAACATCAAATCTGTTACAAGCAGAATCTGAGTAGTATAAAAAACCTTTGTGGTGACATCATCAGACCAGCCACTGTTTGAAAAAAACGTCAAAGGCACACCCATCCTGAGTCAGCATGACGTACTAATAGCAAGTGATACAATACAGATCAAAAAACAATGAAAGTAAGTTCATTCCACATTGCATTTAAACACAATCCTTAATCAATTGTGCCCGGCAGAAAAAGCGTTGAGTCCTAAGAAAAAAGGCAAAAAGAAAAATTGGTTCATATGTTTTGAACCAGGGTCAGAATTACGGGAGGAGTGGAGCAGGGTATTTAACCACAGAGCAATCTGCTCGTGCGTAAAGTTTTGGACCGAAAAAACAGTCCTGGGAATCTAGGAAATCAATGTGTATGTTGCAATTTAGTGTAAACATGTAGATGACAGGAGAAGGAAAAAGACAAAAAAGGAAGAAATAAGAAAAAGAAAAAAACTCTCACTAATGCATTATTTTTTTGCCTTTTTTCTTAGGACTCCTTAACGCTTTTTCTGCCGGGCACAATTGATTAAGGATTGTGTTTAAATGCAATGTGGAATGAACTTATTTTCATTGTTTTTTGATCTGTATTGTATCACTTGCTATTAGTACGTCATGCTGACTCAGGATGGGTGTGCCTTTGACGTTTTTTTCAAACAGTGGGTGGTCTGATGATGTCACCACAAAGGTTTTTTATACTACTCAGATTCTGCTTGTAACAGATTTGATGTTCCTTGCTTGCTGTCCTGACGAAGGGAGCGGTGACTCCTGAAACGCGTAGACATGTGCATGCCAATAAAAGAAGCATGAATCTCCTTTTGAATCTTCTGAGTCCTTGGCGCGGATTTACAACCTGTTTCCCGTTTACTTTCGGTTATCAGCCAGATTTGGGACTGCTGTCGGACTTGGATTCCTACATGTGTGCATAGTGGTTGTGACTGGCACAACCATTATAGGTGAGTCTAATACCTGATTTCACCCTTTCCATCACCTGGGTAAGACCCTATTGCGCTTTCTTTTCCACAGTTTTTTTTTCTTTCCAGCATAATGTATAGACAGAGACCCTGATTCCAGCGATGTCACTTAATGAGTTGTTTGTTGTCATTATGATAAAATCAATGGGTTTTTTTTCTGGTGCAGATCTAGCAGTTATACAGAGCTCATGAATATGCTGCAGCACGCCAAGTAGTCCTCTAATGATAATCTACTGCTGATTAAACAGCGATTTTTATCAAAACAACACTAAGCAGCCCAGTAAGTGACACATCGCTGGAATCAAAGTGTCTGTCTCTATATTATGCTGCTCTCAGGTTAGGTGGAAAAACCTGGTGACAGATTCCCTTTTAAAGGGATTATCCAGCAGCTGGCCAAACGCTTAATTGATTTAAGAAAAAGAAAAAAAAAAAGCTTATACTCCCCTCCTGTAGCAACGCTATTCCAGGGTTTCCAGCTACCGCATGACATTTTGCCAGTTAGCGGGCAATGTTCGGCTGCGGTGCTCATGCTACGTAATAATGTCATGCAAGTGCTGGGAAACTTGGTGCAGAGGAGTGTATGTGTGTGTGTATATATATATATATATATATATATATATATATATATATATATATATATATATATATATATATATATATATATATATATATATATTTTTTTTTTTAGTGGAGGGAATGGTTAATAAATACAGGATTTAAATGAAATCTTATGACCAGATTCTTGGTATCAAATCTGGCATCAGCAGGATGTAGGGGCAGAGACCCTGATTCCCGAGATGTAGCACTTATTTTGCCAGTTGTTGTAGTTTTGATAAAATCACTGTTTTATCTGCTGCAGATCTAACAGTCTCTGAATGCTGAGCTGTGTATAGCCCCACGTACACCACTTATGGCAGCTTTCTGTATATACTGTACATTGGCAGAAAGTTGCCAATCCGTGGTGGGGCGGGGTTATACAGAGCTCATGAATATGGAGGACTACATGGCAGCTGGTTTACTAGTCCTTTTAGTGATCTATTTCTGATAAACTATGGCTATAGTTTTGCTAAAATAAGTAGACAAGGGTACTTTCACACTTGCGCTAGTCGCAACCCGCCGCATTGGATAACAGCGCAATCCGTTGATGGCTTGCGCTGTTTCCCATAGACTTGTATGGACAACGGATTGCAACTAATGTGTCTGCGTTGTATCCGCCACGTGACAGATCAGTCGTGGAACGACTGACCGTTGGGCGGCAGGAACGCTGCATATAGCATTTTTTGAGCTGCGGATTCCCTTTTTTTTTTTTCACTGCACATGCTCAGCTCTTATGTTTAACTAGAAGGTGGCCCGATTCTAACGTATCGGGTAGTCTAGAATGTGTATCTAGGTTAGCAGATTGAATAATAATATAATCAGCAAGTCTTAAATAATGATGGTTCATTTTCTTCATCGTTCCTTATGGGAGACCCAGACCATGGGTGTATAGCTTCTGCCTCCGGAGGACACACAAAGTACTACACTAAAAAGTGTAGCCCCTCCCTCCGAGCATATACACCCCCTGGTTAACCAAATATAGCCAGTTCAATGCTTTGTGTTCAGGAGGCACACATCCACACATGCATTCTCATCTGATTTTGATTTTTGGAAAGAGTTTGAAGAAAAGCGGGTCCAAGCCTGGACTCCCGGCATGTCCCTTCTCACCCCACTGTGTCGGCGGTGCTGTTAAGGTTGATTTCATGGCTGTAGCCTTTGCATGCCGCGCTCCTTCACCATCCCTCGGGCTCTGGCTTGAAGTGGGAGCCAGCACGGTTCTTCCTGCCTTGCAGGAGACCGGTCTCCATCCGCAGCCCTTTCAGGATCCTGCCGGACGGAGCACTCATCCCTCAGGGACCTGGCCCTGCGTCTCACAAGCTAAGTATCTGAGACGTTATTATCGGGGGGTCCCTTGTACTTTATTGTTGGGGAGAGTGTGCTGTGTATCTATTGTGACATTTCCGGCCGGTTCTCTGGTTTTTACCTGAGAACCGCGCCGATGGTGCCTGCTCGTCGGCTGCATCGTTAAATTTAGGCCCCGGCTTCGCCTGAGGCCTAGTTTCGTTTTCACTGCCCCTGCATGCCAATCATGCAGAGGGACAGTGTGGCTCCGCCCAGCGACTGTTCAGCACTGGGGAGGGACACTCCTCTCTGAGGAAATATTCCCTCCCCTGTATATCTCCTTGGCCCTCCGATCCCGCTCTTAGAGTTGGCCCCGCCCCCTCTCCTCGCTTCGGCGCCATTTTATCAGCGTTCTCATGCATGTCTGCATAACCACATTGTGACAGCGATCGGCGCTGGCCATCTCTCTGGGGGTCCGGGCTGTGGGATCTGGAGGGCACAGAGATGTCTCTATGTCAAACGGTCTGGCAAGCCACAACCTCCGGTTGTGGACCTGCTTATATACACTGTTTATATACTCTGCTGGGGGTCATTCTGGCCAGAGCCCCCACTTCAGCAGCATGTCTCACATCAGAGCAAGGCTGCAAGGCTGTACTTAATATGCACTGCTGTAGGCTCGTACTGCCTGTACCGAGCACATAACCACATTGTGATGCCTGCTCTAACATAGTGGTGCCTCAGCCTGGAGGCTCATCCCCAGTGGTCCCTCCGGCTGCTCCGGCTCCGGTGGCTGAACCCCCGGCTTGGGTAGAATCCCTCTCTCCAGGGGACAGCTGTCCCGGACACTGCTGAGCATGCATCAGCCCCCTTCTCAGGGCGCTTCTGCTGCTACGGCTCGCTCAGCAAAGCTCACAGAGGATTCTTCATCTGGTCTCAGACCCCGTCCTCCTAAAATGGAGACGCAGGGTCCCCTTTCCTTCCTCGTCCCGCGGCTCTGGTTCACGAGCTGACTCGCAGGACAAGGAGGATGCCTTTACTGGGGGCTCGGACGCTACTCCATGTACCCCATTGATCTGTCCGAAAGTGACGCAGATGCTAATGATTTGATTGCGTCCATTATATTTGTACTGGACCTCAATCCGCCTGTATCAGGGGAGCACCCCTCTCTGGCAGAAAAGCATCAGTATACCTTGCCTAAGAGAACAAGGCGTGTGTTCCTTAGCCACTCCAGTTTTTCAGGCCACTGTGACCAAGCCCAGAGCCTGTCCTGACAGACGCTTCCCAAAGCGTGGTTCTGATGACCGTTTTCCGTTTCCACCAGAGGTGGTCAAGGATTGGGCTCATTCACCAAAGATAGACCCTCCGGTGTCTAGACTCTCAGCCCGGAAAGTTGTATCAGTGGCTGATGGCAACTCCCTTAAGGATTCCACTGACCGCCATCTGTATATGAGGCGGCAGGGGCCTCGTTCTCCCCACCTTTTGCAGCAGTGTGGGCTTCAGAGCCATCTCTGCTTCTCTAGAGGAGATGCATTCCCTCACCAGGGACTCTATGCCCGAGATGGTTGCCTTAACTTCCAGGTCTTCAGCCTTTTCATCCTATGCCATGTCTGCCATGCTGGAGGCTCCGCACTGCGGTGGCTTCGGCCAATTCTCTCGCTATCCACAGGATCCTGTGGCTTCGAGAGTGGAAGGCAGACGCTTCTTCAAAGAAGTCCCTTGCTGGGCTCCCATTTGCTGGGCCCAGGCTGTTCGGTGAACAACTGGATGAAATTGTTCAGGAAGCTACTGGCGGGAAGAGTACTTCCATGCCACAAGCAAAAACAGGGCAGGAACCAGTCGAGGTTTCGTTCCTTTCGTTCCTCCAACTGGTCGTCCTCTAAGCCCTCGGCCTCGTCCACTAACTCAGCCAAGGACCAAAAACCCAACTGGCGCACGAAGCCGCGTCCTCAGAAGACTGCAGGAGCTGCTGCCACTGACGCAGCCTCCTCTTGACTATCTGGCAGCGCCAGCAACGTCCTTGGTCGGTGGTAGGCTCTCCCGCTTGGCGACATGTGGTTTCAACACGTCTCCGATCAGTGGGTGCGGGATATCATCTCCCACGGCTACAGGATAGAATTCTATCCAGCCCGCCAAACAGATTTTTTTCTGTCAACTCCCCCCTGCTCCAAGGCCGCCGCCTTCTCTCAGGCCGTGGCATCCTTGCAGGCCAACGGAGTAATTGTACCGGTTCCCGCCTGGGAATGGTTCAGAGGTTTCTACTCAAATCTCTACCAAGTCCCCTAAAGGGACGGTTCCTTCCGGCCCATCCTGGATCTCAGGCTTCTCAACAAGCATGTTCAGGTGCGGCTTTTTCGCATGGAGTCTCTCCGATCAGTCATTGCCTCAATGACCCAAGGAGGTTCCTTGCATCCTCGACATCAGAGATGTCTATCTGCATGTGCCAATTGCAGTTTCGCACCAGCGTTGGCAACGTTTTGCAATCAGAGAGGAACATTTCCGATTCGTGGCTCTTCCCTTCGGGTTAGCCAAGGCCCCTCGAGTATTCATCAGGGTCATGGCAGCAGTGGTTGCGGTTCTGCACCTCCAAGGGTTGGCATACCTTTTCCTGGACGGCCTTCTAGTCAAGGCGTCATCCTGTGCAGACCGTCAGCGGAGTGCCTCGCTCACTCTCGCCACTCTAGTCCAATTCGGGTGGCTTGTCATTCTGCCCAAGTCCACTCTGACTCCGACCCAGAAGCTCACGTACCTAGGGATGCAATTCGAGACTCTGCCGGCACTTGTGAAGCTGCCTTTAGTCGAACAGCAGTCCCTCCACTAGCGGTGCGCTCTTTGCTGAGGCCCCGCCGTCATTCCATCAGGCACCTAATGCAGGTGCTGGGTCAGATGGTGGCGTCAATGGAAGCGGTTCCCTTGCCCAGTTCCATCTGCGTCCTGCAGCTGGACATTCTTCGCTGTTGGGACAAGCGGACTTCCTTTTTGCACAGGTTAGTGGCTCTGTCGCCACATACCAGGGACTTCCTTCAGTGGTGGCTTCGGCCCCTCTCTCTTCAGGGACGCTCCTTCCTGGCCCCGTCCTGGCTGATCCGCCCCACGGATGCCAGTCTATCCGGCTGGGGAGCGGTATATCTCTACCACAGAGCGCAGGGCACTTGGACTCCGTCCGAATCAGCCCTCTCGATCACTGTGCTGGAAATCAGAGCTGTGCTTCTAGCTCTCTTGGCCTTTCACCACCTGTTGGCGGGCAAGAACATTCGAGTCCAGCCAGACAACGCCACAGCGGTTGCCTACATTAACACCAGGGCGTGACACTCGGCCGCCTGGCACTGTTGGTATCCTTCAGTGGACGGAGGATTCCAGGTCCACCACATCCGCAGTCCACAACCCAGGCGTGGAAAACTGGGAGGCAGATTGTCTCAGCCGTCAAACCGTGGACAGCGGCGAGTGGGCTCTGCATCCGGCAGTGTTTCGGTTAATCTGCCGCAAGTGGGGCACTCCGGAGGTGGATCTTCTCTCCCACGATCCTCGGGCCTTTGCAGCAGACGTGCTGGTTCAAGATTGGTCCCAGTTTCGTCTGTCTTACGCGTTTCCCCCTCTAGCTCTTGCCCAGAGACCTGCGCAAGTTCAGAATGGGGGGCCGTCGGGTCATTCTCATTGCCAGACTGGCCCAGGCGAGCTTGGTACCCTGACCTGCTCCATCTGTCCGTTGAGGTGCTGTGGCATCTCCCGGACCGTCCAGACCTTCTCTCACAAGGTCCGTCTTTCCGCCAGAATTCTGTGGCTCTCAGATTGACGGCGTGGCTCTTGAGTCCTGGATCTTGACGACTTCTGGTATCCCTCCTGAAGTCATCTCCACTATGACTCGGGCTCGGAAGTATTCCTTGGCCAACATCTATCACAGGACCTGGAGAATTTTCCTGTCCTGGTGTCGCCCTTCCGGCCATGCTTCTTGGCCTTTTTTCCTTGCCGACCCTCCGGTCCTTTCTACAGTCCGGTCTGCAGCTAGGACTATTCCTCAAGGGACAGGTCTCGGCTCTGCCAGTGTGTTTCCAGCGGCGTATCGCCCGGCTGGCTCAGGTGCGCTCCTTCATACAGGGCGCATTTCACATCATTCCGCCTTACCGGCGGCCTTTGGATCCCTGGGACCTTAATCTGGTCCTCACGGCTTCCAGAAACCCCCCTTTGAGCCTCTTAGGGAGGTTTCTTTGTCTCGTCTTTCACAGAAGGTGGTTTTTCTAGTGGCCATAACTTCCCTCGGGAGAGTCTCTGATTTGGCTGCACTCTCCTCGGAGTCACCTCTTTTTGGTTTTTCATCAAAACAAGGTGGTTCTCCGTCCGACTCTGGACTTCCTCCCTAAGGTGGTTTTTCCTCCACCTTAACCAGGACATTTCCCTGCCTTCCTTTTGTCCGGCTCCTGTTCATCGCTTTGAAAAAGCGGTGCATATCCTGGATCTGGTGCGGTCGCTCCGGATCTATGTGTCTCGCACCGCTGTTCTTAGGCGGTGCACCTCTCTTTTTGTGCTGACCACAGGTCGGCGTAAGAGCCTCTCGGCTCTAAGCCGACCCTAGCTCGTTGGATTATGTCGGCCATTTCCGATGCCTACCAGTGTACTCAAATGCCTCCCCCGCCGGGGGATCAAGGCACACTCGACCAGAGCTGTCGGTGCCTCTTGGGTTTCAGGCACCAGGCTACGGCTCAGCAGGTCTGTCAGACTGCCACTTGGACTAGTCTGCATGCCTTTTCGAATCACTACAAGGGCATGCTCATGCTTCGGCAGATGCGAGCTTGGGCAGACGCACCCTTCTGGCGGCTGTCGCCCATTTGCGAAGTTAGGTTTCGCCTACTTCTCAGTTTTCTGTTTATTCCCACCCATGGACTGCTTTGAGACGTCCCATGGTCTGGGTCTCCCATAGGAACGATGAAGAAAAAGAGTATTTTGTTTACTTACCGTAAATTCTTTTTCTTATAGTTCCGTAATGGGAGACCCAGCTCCCTCCCTGTTGCCTGTTGGCAGTTTCTTGTTCCGTGTGTTATCACCGGCTGTTGTTGTAGACAGACTCCGGTTGTTCCGGTTCTTGCTCTATCTCTACTTGTGGGTGGCTACTCTCCTTCAGGTTTTGCACTAAACTGGCTATATTTGGTTAACCAGGAGGTGTATATGCTCGGAGGGAGGGGCTACACTTTTTAGTGTAGTACTTTGTGTGTCCTCCGGAGGCAGAAGCTATACACCCATGGTCTGGGTCTCCCATTACGGAACTATAAGAAAAAGAATTTACGGTAAGTAAACAAAATTCTCTTTTTTTGCTCGTTGGTCTCCTGCTGTGCAGCACGCATCGGCGTGTGTCTGCTATGTGTGTGTGTTTGCTGTGACTGTGCTTCTGAATGCTGGACACTTGCAGTCATGCACAGTATGAGGCCGGGTGTACCCGCATCCAGGCTTTAGAGAGGTCTAGTGTGCATGACCGGAAGTGCCCGACATTCAGAAGCGCGAACACAGGTACGAATGTCACTACTGGTGACGCTGCATTGAATATCATGTTAGTACACCCCTGTGAACGTGCTACCATGCTAAGAAGGCGACTAGTCGGGGGATATAACGCCCTTGGAACTAGTCTCTGCGCTCATTAGCATACGGTAAAACATCTTTACAAATACTTTTTCAAACGATCTTTTTGTCTGTTAGTGTATACAGGGACGGTTAGGCAGGGAATAGCAATATGTACTCAGAACTGCTCGTGGTTCTGGGTGCATATTGCACCTGACAGGTTCCCATTAAGTGGAAAAACCCTGCACCTCCCTTTTTAAGGGATGGTTGTCCAAGGAGTGTAAACCCCATTACCATGTAGACACAGGCCCTTTGTTCTTTGACTTATTTGTAGAGATAATAGATTTTGTGCTGATATTTTCTGTCTATGTTGTGACTCTCATGTTTCTTATTTTTATTGCCCATAGGCGTGAAAGTCCATATGATGCAGTTGTTTTTCACCCTAAGAATGTGGGAAATACTTTGGAGAGTTTGCCCAAAAATAGGTGAGATTAGCGAGTGCAAACTGCGTGTGACCAGAAGGGTAATAACACAAAATGTAGGGACACTGGGTGTATTGGCCTCGTGACTTCTGTTCATGGCGAGATCATTGTACTCCCGATGTCATATTGCATCACTACCGTCACACAATGGATATCTGACAGCAAAGCTCTTTTCTTTTGGAGCTTATTCAAATATAATATAGGGCTAGAGATCTAGGCCTGGTAGGAGCAGGAGGACATTTATGCTGTAATTTGACAGTTTTTGACATAAATCACAATAGATTTTTGAGAACTGGAGCAAATAAGTTAATAAACTCCCCTTTGTGTTTCCACTGTGCAGATTTCCTTCCACTGCTTAATATTTACATTGCATAAACTTAGTCTGCATATGCGGCACATTACTGCCAGTGATTCATGCTGGGTGAAGAGGGTGCTGCATCCATAGTCACCTGTGTTATACATAATGATGCGCAAACAGTTTGGTATTCCGGTGCTCGGTGCTCTTAACGAGCAGCTGATGCTCGGATGGGTGCGAGTCGAGTACAAGTATAATGGAAGTCAGTGGGAACTCATACATATTTCCGGAAAATCTTTAGCAAAATTGCTTGAGTTCCCATTGACTTGCATTATACTCAAGTCGCGCTCATCTGAGCATCAGGTGTTTGTTAAGAGCGTTGAGCACCTGAATACCGAACTGTTCGATCCTGACTAGTTATACACCATCACTCTGCTTCACCTACGCTGCATCCACACCCACTGAAGCTGTGTCTAAAACACATAAGACCTTATGCAGACGGCCTTTTTTTTTTTTTTTTGTTCGAGAAAAACTTTCATCCGTGTGACTGACCTGATTTTTACCTATTTTACCCATCATAACTGCATCACTTTTTATCCATGAGAAATGGCTGTCTGAACGAGGCCTTATTGTGGTGTAAGACATGTTTGTCGGCACCCAGCGAGACAGCATGCATTTATCCTTCCAATTCTCTTTAACAATATGTAAAATGGTGTTCCTCTAGATTACTAACCATCAGTACAGGCAGATTGTATTTAATCATTGAGTATATTTTTATATTAATAAGACGTAGAATAATGCTAATTGTTATATTTTTGTTTAGTACAATTGGGACCAGCTCTCTTCGCAGGGCCGCTCAGCTGAAGAAGCGATACCCTCATTTACAGTTTAAAGATATTGTATCCTTTTCACAATTAAATGTGATAGAAGCCCAGGGATCAGCTGTTATCTGGAGATATCAAGTGCATAAAGAAGCCCGACAGGCCTCGACACTCACAGTACAATTAGGAATGTGAATCCAGTTTCCTAATGTCTCTGAGGTATTACACTGCTCACTCCTCCAATTAGTTGTGCACTTATTAGTTCTCTAGAGAATGATGTTTGTCAGTTGTCCACCCTGGTTAAATGACATTTCGTAACACAAGAAATGAGATTTCGTAACCCATCTGTTAACCCAAATCATTCTAATATGGTAGATAGCTTGTTTCGAGGGCACATTTTATTTTAAGAGAAATATATTTCATTTGTATTTCACGGTTTTTCAAGCTCAAACATGTGCACACAATCTATATTCTGCCTGATGAGTGCACATTAACCCCTTCAGCCCCCAGCCTGTTTTCACCTTAAAGACCGGGCCATTTTTTACATTTCTGACCAGTGTCCCTTTGACAGGTTATAACTCTGGAATGCTTCAACGGATCCTGGCGATTCTGAGATTGTTTTTTCGTGACATATTGTGCTTCATGTCAGTGGTAAATTTAGGACGATATGTTTTGTGTTTATTTGTGAAAATTTTGGAAATTTGGCGAAAATTTCGCAATTTTCAAAATTTGAAATTTTATGCCCATAAATCTGAGATATGTCACACAAAAGTTACTAAATAACATTTCCCACTTGTCTACTTTATACCAGCGCAATTTATTTTTTTTCCGTTAGGAATTTAGAAGGGTTCAAAGTTCATCAGCAATTTTTCATTTTTCCAACAAAATTAACAAAAAATTTTTTCAAAACTACATCCAAGAAGTTTATTAACCTTTTTGGAGCTTTACAGCAACCAAAGCAATGTGGAAGGAAAAAATGAAAATTTTGCTTTTTTATACAAAAATGTTACTTTAGCCATAAAATTTAGCATTTTCACAAGGGTATCAGAAAAAATGCACCATAAAATTAATTGTGCAATTTCTCCTGAGTACACCGATATCTCATATGTGGGGGAAATCGATTGTTTGGGCGCACGGCAAGGCTCTGAAGAGGAGCATCATTTGAATTTTTGAAAGCAAAATTGTCTGGAATAATTAGCAGATGCGATGTTGCGTTTGGAGACCCCCTGAGCTGCCTAAACAATGTAGCTCCCCCACAAGTGACCCCATTTTGGAAACTAGACCCCTCATGGAATTTATCTAGATGTTTATTGAGCACTTTGAACCTCTGGGGGCTTCACAAAAGTTAATAACTTTGAGCCGTGAAAATATAAAAAAAAAAAAAAATAATTGCCACGAAATTGTTACTTCAACCAGGTAGCTTTTTTTTTTTCACAAGGGTATCAGGAAAAAATGCACCATAAAATGTATTGTGCAATTTCTCCTGAGTACACAGATACCTCATATGTGGTGGAAAGAAATTGTTTGGGCACACGGTGGGGCTCAGAAGAGAAGGAGAGCCATTTTACAGCAAAATTGGTTGGAATTATTAGCGTACGCCATGTTGCGTTTGGAGACCCCCTGAGGTGCCTAAACAATGGAGCTCCCTAACAAGTGACCTCATTTTGGAAACTAGACCCCCCCCCCATGGCATAAATCTAGATGGGTAATGAGCACTTTGAACCCTCACGTGCTTCATACATTGAGGCATAAAAACAAAAAAGTACTTTTTTTTTTCCACAAAAATGTTATTTTAGGCTCAATTTTTTAATTTTTACAGGGGTAACAGGATAAAATGGACCGCAAAATTTGTTGGGCAATTTGTTCTGACTACGCTGATACCTTTTATGCGGCAGAAAACCACTGTTTGGGTGCACGGCAGAGCTCCAGAGGGAAGGAGCGTCATTTGGCTTTTTAAATGGAAAATTAGCTGGAATCGTTAGCCACACCATGTTGCGTTTGGAGATCCCCCTGATGTGCCCAAACAGTGGATCTTCCCCACATGTGACCCCATGTTGGAAACTAGACCCCCCCTATACAAAGAAATATTAGTTTGGCAAAATAAAAAGTATAGACGTCAGTAAAAAAAAAAAAAAAATTATATTTATATACAGTTAGGTTCAGAAATATTTGGACAGTGACACAATTTTCGCGAGTTGGGCTCTGCATGCCACAACATTGGATTTGAAATGAAACATCTACAACAGAATTCAAGTGCAGATTGTAACGTTTAATTTGAAGGTTTGAACAAAAATATCTGATAGAAATTGTAGGAATTGTACACATTTCTTTACAAACACTCCACATTTTAGGAGGTCAAAAGTAATTGGACAAATAAACCAAACCCAAACAAAATATTTTTATTTTCAATATTTTGTTGCGAATCCTTTGGAGGCAATCACTGCCTTAAGTCTGGAACCCATGGACATCACCAAACGCTGGGTTTCCTCCTTCTTAATGCTTTGCCAGGCCTTTACAGCCGCAGCCTTCAGGTCTTGCTTGTTTGTGGGTCTTTCCGTCTTAAGTCTGGATTTGAGCAAGTGAAATGCATGCTCAATTGGGTTAAGATCTGGTGACTGACTTGGCCATTGCAGAATGTTCCACTTTTTTGCACTCATGAACTCCTGGGTAGCTTTGGCTGTATGCTTGGGGTCATTGTCCATCTGTACTATGAAGCGCCGTCCGATCAACTTTGCGGCATTTGGCTGAATCTGGGCTGAAAGTATATCCCGGTACACTTCAGAATTCATCCGGCTACTCTTGTCTGCTGTTATGTCATTAATAAACACAAGTGACCCAGTGCCATTGAAAGCCATGCATGCCCATGCCATCACGTTGCCTCCACCATGTTTTACAGAGGATGTGGTGTGCCTTGGATCATGTGCCGTTCCCTTTCTTCTCCAAACTTTTTTCTTCGCATCATTCTGGTACAGGTTGATCTTTGTCTCATCTGTCCATAGAATACTTTTCCAGAACTGAGCTGGCTTCATGAGGTGTTTTTCAGCAAATTTAACTCTGGCCTGTCTATTTTTGGAATTGATGAATGGTTTGCATCTAGATGTGAACCCTTTGTATTTACTTTCATGGAGTCTTCTCTTTACTGTTGACTTAGAGACAGATACACCTACTTCACTGAGAGTGTTCTGGACTTCAGTTGATGTTGTGAACGGGTTCTTCTTCACCAAAGAAAGTATGCGGCGATCATCCACCACTGTTGTCATCCGTGGACGCCCAGGCCTTTTTGAGTTCCCAAGCTCACCAGTCAATTCCTTTTTTCTCAGAATGTACCCGACTGTTGATTTTGCTACTCCAAGCATGTCTGCTATCTCTCTGATGGATTTTTTCTTTTTTTTCAGCCTCAGGATGTTCTGCTTCACCTCAATTGAGAGTTCCTTAGACCGCATGTTGTCTGGTCACAGCAACAGCTTCCAAATGCAAAACCACACACCTGTAATCAACCCCAGACCTTTTAACTACTTCATTGATTACAGGTTAACGAGGGAGACGCCTTCAGAGTTAATTGCAGCCCTTAGAGTCCCTTGTCCAATTACTTTTGGTCCCTTGAAAAAGAGGAGGCTATGCATTACAGAACTATGATTCCTAAACCCTTTCTCCGATTTGGATGTGAAAACTCTCATATTGCAGCTGGGAGTGTGCACTTTCAGCCCATATTATATATATAATTGTATTTCTGAACATGTTTTTGTAAACAGCTAAAATAACAAAACTTGTGTCACTGTCCAAATATTTCTGGACCTAACTGTATATATAATATATATATGCACCTGCAACTGATACTAAGGCAAGTGGCACACGTGAGAGCGATGCACAAATCTCGCATCGCATCACCCGACACAGCCGCACACTCCTGTCTGGAAGAGAGCGACCGTGTCGGATGATGCGGTTTGAGACTTGTGCATCGCTCTCATGTGTGGCACTGGGCTGACCCTTACAATATTTAGTAAAAAATACTGTAGTTGCCAATTACTACAGTATAATTTTACTGGCCCTAAACTAAGTTTATTTGTATTTCTTTCTTAGTTTACAGAAAAAAAATCAGGACGAACGCAAGGATGTGCTGCAAAAAGGGGGGGACTAGGTGGGATGGAAAAAAAGATGGATGGAGGATGGGAGAGGGCGCGGCGGAGGAAGGGAGAGGGCGCGGTGGAGGATGGGAGAGGGTGCGGCGGATGGAGGAGTGGCGGAGGATGGGTGAGGGCACAACGGATGCAGGAGCGGCGGGGGAGAGGGGAAGGGTGGAAGGGGAGTGGGAGGTGAGATTGGGGATAGCTACCTTACAGGATGGATCTAGGCAGCAGGATTGCAGCAGATCCGGGAGGGGGAGAGGGGGCAGAGGATTAAGGGGATGGGAGAGAGCAGGCAGCAGATCAGGGAGGGGGCAGAGGCTGATGGGGGAGTGAGGTGGCGGATGCAGGGGCGCGGCGGAAGATGCAGGGGCGCGGCGGAAGATGCAGGGGCGCGGCGGAAGATGCAGGGGCGCGGCAGAAGATGCAGGGGCGCGGCGGAAGATGCAGGGGCGCGGCGGCAGATGGGGAGAGTGCGGCGGCAGATGGGGAGAGTGCGGCGGCAGATGGGGAGAGTGCGGCGGCAGATGGGGAGAGTGCGGTGGCAGATGCAGGGGCGGTGGCAGATGGGGAGAGTGCTGTGGCTGATGGGGGAATGGAGCGGCAGATGCAGGGGCGGCGGCAGATGGGGAGAGTGCTGTGGCTGATGGGGAGAGTGCTGTGGCTGATGGGGAGAGTGCTGTGGCTGATGGGGAGAGTGCTGTGGCTGATGGGGAGAGTGGAGCGGCAGATGCAGGGGCGGCGGCAGATGGGGAAAGTGCTGTGGCTGATGGGGGAGTGGAGCGGCAGATGCAGGGGCGGCGGCAGATGGGGAGAGTGCTGTGGCTGATGGGGGAGTGGAGCGGCAGATGCAGGGGCGGCGGCTGATGGGGAGAGTGCAGTGGCTGATGGGGAGAGTGCAGTGGCTGATGGGGAGAGTGCAGTGGCTGATGGGGAGAGTGCTGTGGCTGATGGGGAGAGTGGAGCGGCAGATGCAGGGGCGGCGGCAGATGGGGAAAGTGCTGTGGCTGATGGGGGAGTGGAGCGGCAGATGCAGGGGCGGCGGCAGATGGGGAGAGTGCTGTGGCTGATGGGGGAGTGGAGCGGCAGATGCAGGGGCGGCGGCTGATGGGGAGAGTGCTGTGGCTGATGGGGAGAGTGCAGTGGCTGATGGGGGAGTGGAGCGGCAGGGGCGACGGCAGATGGGGAGAGTGCTGTGGCTGATGGGGGAGTGGAGCGGCAGATGCAGGGGCGGCTGCAGATGGGGAGAGTGCTGTGGCTGATGGGGGAATGGAGCGGCAGATGCAGGGGCGGCGGCAGATGGGGAGAGTGCTGTGGCTGATGGGGGAGTGGAGCGGCAGGGGCGACGGCAGATGGGGAGAGTGCTGTGGCTGATGGGGGAGTGGAGCGGCAGATGCAGGGGCGGCGGCTGATGGGGAGAGTGCAGTGGCAGATGCAGGGGCGGCGGCTGATGGGGAGAGTGCAGTGGCTGATGGGGGAGTGGAGCGACAGGGGCGGCGCAGCGGCGGATACAAGGAGGCAGCAGAAAGAGAGCAGCGGCGTCAGATGCAGGGGGGGGCGCAGTGTGAGGAGAGCAGCGCCGTCAGATGCCCCCATGCATCTGATGCCGCTGCTCTCTTCCCGCTGCGCCACCCCCTGCATCTGACGCCGCTGCTCTCTTTCTGCTGAGTAGCGGCGTAACATGCAGGGGTGCAGTAGGAAAGTGGCGGCGTCACATGCAGGGGCGCAGCGGGAGAACAGGGGCGAAGCAGATGGAGGAGGGCAGCGGTGGATCGGGGGCTGGGACTCACAGATGGGCACCCTCAGGGATCGCTCTCCTCAGATTCCACGGAGGGAGAAGTTAAGGAGAGCGATCTCCTACAGCGACCTCACCCGGTCCCAGATGCACGGTGCTTGGAGAGATCGGTCACAAGGCCGATCTCTCCAATCAGAGCCGGAGGCGGGTGCAGTAAAGCTCACCGAGCTCCAGCCAATGGCCAGTGCTGCAGCTGCACTGACATAGCTGGATTTCAATGCTTAAGCCATTTTCAATGGCTGAAACATTACACTGGCTGTGATTGGCTGAGCGGCGTTCGTCAGCCAATCACAGCCTCCGTAGGTCCGGTAAGGAGACACCACCCTCCTGAGGTCAGGTACAAGTCCTCTCCTTCCCGAATCTACAGTTTTTGAAAACCGATCACGGTGCCCGTGGCTCCGGGGCCGCGATTTCGCCATGACGGATGTATCCGTCATGGGTCTTTAAGTACCAGGGCACCATGACGGCTAGATCCGTCAAAGGTCATGAAGGGGTTAAAATATATCCGCAATTGACCATATTGTTTTAGCTGAATTGTTCCTTCAAACAAACTTTTTTTTTTTTTGTCTGGATGTGCAAGTAATGAAACTGAGATGTCCCTTTTTTTCTTTTTATTTTCAGTAAATAAATGAACATATATATTTGTAGCTGTATTGTAATTCTCGGTGTGTTCATCCTTAATATTTCCCTCTTCAGAGGGGTAATTTAAACACTCGACTGAAAAAGCTGGATGACCATAACGATTTTAGTGCCATTATTTTGGCTGCAGCAGGTCTGCTTCGCATGGGCTGGGAGAAGCGAATTGATCAGGTAAGTAGATGGCGAGTTTCCTGGAGTTTACCCCTTTGCTTTGCAGGGACACTGGGCAGATTTTCTATCATTAGTACACCTTGTTTTTTGTCAAAAATCCCTCAGATATTTGTGCAAATTGAAGTCTAGTTTGTTAGTGTTTGTGCCTCACTCGTAAAGCGGGGTAACATTGCAGGATGTAAATTAGCTAGAAAGTCATATGGTTTGAAAGGTGTGCCAACAAATGGGTGCAAAAAGTGGCACAAAATAGGTCAAAACAGAAGATGGTGTCTAAAGATGCGCCAAAGGTATCATCCAGCCTGAGGCACTGATACATTTGGAGCATTTTGGACTAGTTTAATTTTCACTGTCTAATTAGGACTTATAACTCTGCCCCATAGAGAGTCCGGACAGGAGCATGACGCCATGTGCCATCAGATCCGGTATCTCAGGCCATATGATACACCCCATACATTTATTCTTCTCACCCCTCAGATCCTGTTACCGGAGCAGTGCCTGTATGCGGTGGGCCAGGTATGGATTGTCTGATTTCCTTCTTTTCTCACAGCATTTGCATTATACTGCCAGAATATTTTTAGGTTTATGATCTTGAAATGTAATTACTGGAGTAACTTTCTTTTTCTTTGATGGTTACCTTCTGTGTTGTTAGGGGGCATTAGCTGTTGAGGTTCGAGCCAGAGACCAGGACATCTTGAAAATGGTTTGTGCCTTACAGGACGCACAGACGGTGTTCTGCTGCATTGCTGAAAGAGCATTCATGAGAAGACTGGTAAGCCCCGCGAATAGCAGAGAAAGATTAACCAAAGTAATCTGTGTGATCACAGAATGGTCAGAGGGAAATACGTACATCTGTAGATATGTGAGGAGAGAGCGCACCCCGCCGCTGACTGCCATAACAAAGTATAGCTACGGACTCATCATTATAGGCCCCCAAAACCACCCCCTGCTGCTGTTCCCCGAATGCAATGACTGAGATGGCATTAGTGAGTGATGGCTCCAGCTGTGACTAGCTGCTCCATTTATTAGGATGGATTATATCAAAGATCTGCAACAATTTTAATAACACAATATATATGCACCAAGACAAGTTTAAGAAGTCCTTTGAGGAAATCTACTACCTTATTACATGTTGTAGGGCAGCGGTCCTGATTCCAGCGATGTGTCACTTACTGGGCTGTTTTCTGCAGGTTTACTAGCCCTCTAGTGATAATGTATTGCTGATTTTAAACCGATATCAAAACTAAAGCAAGCAGCCCAGTAAGTGACAGATCGCTGGAATCAGGATCTCTGCCCTTATGTTATACTGCTTTCAGATCATCTGGCAAAATCCTGGTGACAGATTCCCTTTAAATGTTATGTACACAAGGATAAATGTGGTGATATTCGCTACTGGACTTTTGTTCCTTCAGCTCTGTGTTATGGAGATGCAGCATCGTCTGTACTCATATTTCCCATAAATCCAGTGTCCATCCTCCCAAATGTTATTTTCTGGCTCTTGTATGATTGAGTATCGGATGTCCTCCTTAACATTTGCCCCTGTTGTGCATTGGTTTTTAGGAGGGTGGCTGCAGTGTGCCTGTGGCAGTGTGCACATTTATCCAGGATTCTCAGGTAACAGATCGCTAGGTCTTTACACATTTCTCTGTTTCATATTGGGATTCTCATTCTGCCCGGTTTTGTTTAGCTGTATCTCACAGGAGCTGTTTACAGCCTGGACGGATCAGACTGCCTGAAGGAGACAATGCAGAGAACTGTTATGTTTCCAGATGAGGTAAGACAGGAGCACAACCTTTATCATCCCAATATAAAAAAAAACAAACACCGCAAACCCCAAGACTTCCCTCTATGCAGGGGCCAGAGACAAGGCATTCTTTAATAGTGTGCCATGTCAGTCTCTCTTAATTATCCAGTGTGGCACTGACCTTTAGATTGGCAGAGATTTCATCCTACGAATTGCAAAGGATGAAGTATTTTACTTCCACATCAGATGATAAACTGGAGCGGGAGTATCTACTGATGTCTGCAGCTGGGTTCCAGAACAGACTTCCTTCCCTCTGGGAGTAAGGGGTACTTTGCACACTACGACATCGCAAGCCGATGCTGAGAACAATAGTCCCCGCCCCCGTCGCAGCAGCGATATCTTGTGATCGCTGCCGTAGCAAAAATTATCGCTACGGCAGCTTCACACGCACTTACCTGCCCTGCGACGTCGCTCTGGCCGGCGAACCGCCTCCTACTAAGGGGGCGAGTTGTGCTGCGTCACAGCGACGTCACACGTCAGGTGGCCTTAAACATCCCGCCCACCTCCTTCCTTCTGCATAGCCGGCGTGAGCCGCGGTGACACAGGTAGATGTTCCTGGCTCCTGCGGCTTCTCACACAGCGATGTGTACTGCCGCAGGAACGAGGAACAACATCGTACCGTCGCTGCAGCAACATTATAGAAATGTCGGACACTACACCGATGATACGATTACGACGCTTTTGCGCTCGTTAATCGCATCATAAAGGATTTACACACTACGATATCGACAGCGACGCCGGATGTGCGTCACTTTCGATTTGACCCCAAAGACATCGCACCTGCGATATTGTAGTGTGCAAAGTACCCCTAAGACCTGCCCTATCTGTTAGGCTGGAATCACACATCCAGTGTTTCATGTGTCTTCAGCTCTTCATTAATATTTTCTTTTACACTTCTGGTTTTGTCTGAAAAAAACTTCACTAAAAATTGTGCCAATATTAGGGTTTGTCCAACTTGAGACAGTTGCATGCTTGATAAAGCCCTATTGGAGGGTGAAACGTTGCTGTTCGCGGTTTGGATGGAATAAAAACCTTTAAGATTAACCCCTGGGACGCTGTCTTTCTAATTACTATGACAGTGTTGCATAATCTTGTTAACCTAGGACGTATATATACATGTCCAAGGTCATGAAGGGGTTATGTCCCTCTGGTTACCGCAGGCTCCAGCGTCGAGCCCACCCTAATCCTCGCACATGAGCCGATCAATAGACATGTGAGGATTACAGGTGCGAGTGAATCAGATTCACCCGCGCCTGCTTACCACTTAATCACACTGTCAAATACTGATAGTGCAATTTAAATGGCCACATTAGGGATTGCGCCTTCCCCGCCGCCATCGGTGGCCCCGTGACGTGATCATGGGGCGCCAATGGGTTGCCATGGTAGTGCAGGGTCAGCTGATGACGTATTTCCTGTGAGCTGACAGAGCGCCGACTCTTACAATAACGCTGCATTTTTGCTAAGAGCAATGCTGCTCTGATCAGCAGAAATGAGAAAGTGATCAGCCTGTGGGGGTGAAGGGGTTAAAAAGGACCTGGGCTTTCTAGACAACAAGCAGGACATTTATGCCGATTTTGTTTGTAAACTGCCTCCTATCATCACAAATAGATGTGTTTATTCTAAATTTTGGTTGAAACTTTTTTTCTTGTTATATTCTTTCTGAATAATACGTAACGCTGAGTAACACTTTCTTCTCATATAGGATGTTGATGGACCAAATGATGACAGTCAGCACGTAGGGATCACAGCGCTCGGTGTACCACATAAGGCCTTGGCATCTGCAGAATATCTAGGAACAGAACTCGCAGACCTACTACTGAGCAAAGGTGCTAAAGAGATCCTGACTGTGGCAAGACAGCTCAACGATGCCAGATAATGCACATTACATAGTACTTCAAGACAAAGATCAATCACTATATTCTATTTTCTAGGTACCACTGTTTGGCGAACATATAATTATGTGATCAGCCAAGGTTCTCCAGACAGTGGAGCCTACACAATAGGAAATATAGTTGTGCCTAGTCATTAGGATTGGGCCTTTTACAATGAACTTGGCCAAGAGACGACATTCACTTGTAGAACATGTAGCTGAAAATGATCAGTATTTTATAATGCGCTGCTAAGACGTGGAATTCTGTAATTTTCTGGCTGTAATCATTTATTATAATGTACAATAAAGAAGCTGTTTTACCAGTCACACGGCAGGAAAAGCTTATAGAAAAATGCTATGGCTTATCGGGATTTAATTTTGTTCTCATCTATAGAGTTTAGTAACTGAGGGCCTGATTCATAAAGACCGGCGTGGATGAGATGTGCTGGAGTCAGACTTTCCTGATTCATGAAGATGCATATGGCCTTGCAGGAAGTAGGAGTGGTCTAAACCTCTGCGCCTCGCCACACATCCAACTCCAGTCCTTGCTAGAGTAATACATATGAAGCATACGTTGCTGCTTATGATGAATTTGATAAGCAGCAATTGCCCTGTCCCGACACAGCTCTGCCCACTGTCACAATATGATGTGAACTAAAGGTGCATAATGTTAGGGCAGTCGCCAATTGCACCAAAATAATCTGACTTTTCAAAGCTTTTTACATCAGAATAATGCTTTGACGAGCAAATCCCTAAACCTCTCATTTCACTTCTGTGGCAGTGTGATTATATAAGTACTAGAAGGTGGCCCGATTCTACGCATCGGGTATTCTAGAATTTACGTATTGTGTAGTTCATGTATGATTTTTGTTATATATATATATATTATATATATATATATATATATATATATAGATGTTGTTGTGTGTAGTTACCAAGTGTTTGTGTAGGGCGCTGTACATGTTCTGGGTGTTGTCTGGGTGTGACGGGGGGTGAGAGCGGTGTTGTATGTGTGTTGCGTTGTTTGTGGAGCGCTGTGTCTGTAGCGTTGTGTGTGTGTTGCGCGGTTTGTGTGTGTGTGGTGTGTTTTGGGGGAGGTATGTTTTGTGCAATGTGTGTGTTGTGCGGTATGTGCGTATATTTGTGTGTGCAGCGTTGTCTGTGTGTGTGGGTGTCTGTGTAGGGCAGTTGTTTGTGGTTCCCAGTGTGTGCGTGTGTGGTGTGCTGTGCAGTGCGCGCGCGCGCGTGTGTGTGTGTGCGCATCAGCCTCTCTTCTCTCAGCCTACCTCTCCCAGCCTCCCTCCTCCCAGCCTCCCTCAGCATCAGCTTCCCTCTCCCAGCCTCCCTAAGCATCAGCCTCCACCAGCATCAGCCTCTCTCCTTCCAGCCTCCCCCAGCATCAGCCTCCGCCAGCATCAGCCTCTCTCCTTCTAGCCTCCTCCAGCATCAGCCTCCCTCTCCCAGCCTTCCCCAGGATCAGCGTCTCTCCTCCCAGCCTCCATCCTCCCAGCCTTCCCCAGCATCAGCTTTCCCCTCCCAGCCTCCCTCAGCATCAGCCTTCCCCAGCATCGGCCTCTCTCCTCCCAGCCTCGGCCTCTCTCCTTCCAGCCTCTCCCAGCATCAGCCTCTCTCCTTCCAGCCTCCCTCAGCATCAGCCTCCTCTTCCCAGCCTTCCTCAGGATCAGCCTCTCTCCTCCCAGCCTCCTTCTTCCCAGCCTCATCCTCCCAGCCTCCCTCAGCATCAGCCTTCCGCTCCCAGTCTCCCCCAGCATCAGCCTCCCCAAGCATCAGCCTCCACCAGCATCAGCCTCTCTCCTTCCAGCCTCCCCCAGCATCAGCCTCTCTCCTTCCAGCCTCCCCCAGCATCAGCCTCCCGTTCCCAGCCTTCCCCAGGATCAGCCTCTCTCCTCCCAGCCTCCCTCAGCATCAGCCTTCCCCTCCCAGTCTCCCCCAGCATCAGCCTCCCCAAGCATCAGCCTCCACCAGCATTAGCCTCTCTCCTCCCAGCCTCCTTCTTCCCAGCCTCATCCTCCCAGCCTCCCTCAGCATCAGCCTTCCGCTCCCAGTCTCCCCCAGCATCAGCCTCCCCAAGCATCAGCCTCCCCCAGCATCAGCCTCTCTCCTTCCAGCCTCCCTCAGCATCAGCCTCCCGTTCCCAGCCTTCCCCAGGATCAGCCTCTCTCCTCCCAGCCTCCTTCCTCCCAGCCTCCCTCAGCATCAGCCTTCCCCTCCCAGTCTCCACCAGCATTAGCCTCTCTCCTTCCAGCCTCCCCCAGCATCAGCCTCCCCAAGCATCAGCCTCCCTCGTCCCAGCCTCCCCCAGCATCAGCCTCTCTCCTCCCAGCCTTCCCCATGATCAGCCTCTCTGCTCCCAGCCTCCTCCAGCACGCCGTGCTCCTCTGCCGACACTCACACACCCGATCGCATCCACTCACACACACCCGATCGCATACACTCACACACAAAGACACACAGACACTGACGATATTGCACATACGCGCTGATACTCACAACATCCGGGGATATCACATGCTTCTGGCCATGTGATCCCCCGGCAGGTCCTGGAAGCTCACAACAGCACAGTATCGCCGCCGAGAAGCAAGCGATATCCCAGGATGCTGTGAGTATGTGGATGCGATGTGATGTGTGAGGTGTGTGTGAGTGTGATCTGATTTGTGTGTGTGTGTGTGTGTGCTGTTATGTGTGTGTATGTTCCGCAGCTGCAGGACCTTGATGTGTGGATGCGATGTGATGTGTGTGTGAGGTGTGTATGAGAGTGAGTGTGAGCCGGTGTACACTGGTAACTATGATACACATCGGGTAACTAAGGGACCTTAGTTACCCGATGTGTATAATGGTTACCAGCTTTCACGGCCTCCGTCAAGATCCCAGCATCGCAAGGTTATGTCTGGCGCTGCCGGGATCCTGACGGAGCCGGTGTAGAAGCAAGCGATATCCCAGCATGTTGTGATGTGTGAGGTGTGTGTGAGAGTGAGTGTGAGTGTGATCTGATGTGTGTGTGTACTCACCTGGGAATCGGAGCTCCGTGTCAGTTGGGCCAGAGCGAGCGTGCATTGCGTGAGGGGGGTGGGGCCTGCAGAGAGCCGGGGCGAGAGGCCAATCCGTGTGGGGGGGCGGGGCCATGGCGAGCCCAGCGGCCAATCAGCTTTGTGTCACCGTAAGGACATGTCACGGTGACACAATTTTGGAGCATGACAGACAGACAGAATAAGGCAATTATATATATAGATTAATATGGAAGCTGTCGGAATTGTCACCCATGGATTGTGCCCTGTGGGTAGAGAGGAGTGATGGCACCCTGATTTTAGCAGGCTGCCTGTCAGTTGTTATAGAGAACCTGTGCCCATGATAATGCCGTCTAATCTGCAGCAGCATGTTATAGAGCAGGGGGAGGGGAGCACCATGTAAATAGTTTGGGGAGAAAAGATTCAGTATGACCTGTGATTTCATCATCTACCCTGTGCTCTGTGATCATTGGGCCCGTGGACAGTCCTGTCAGTGACTGACCGCTACCTCTGTATACAAAGCTGTCTGTCACTGATAGGACTGCCCACTGGAGCAGGAATCCCAGAAAGAGCCAAGGAGTAGGGGATGTGTGAGAAAAGTCAGTATAGCAGTCTACTCAGCGCCTCCTGCTATGAGATTGTGACTACACATTGGACACCATTTTCATGGTGAGCCGTTCTCTTTAAACTCCATTCATTCATTAGTTTGGAGGCTGGAGTATGAATCCATGAAATATTCAGGATATGTCTGCTTCGATGCTGGTTGACTTTTTTTTTTTTACTATTACTGTGCATAGTTAGAAAGCTGTCAATTAGCAGCTGGAGGGTGAGAGAAGCCACATATCAGGAATAGCAGACGCTGTGACTGATGAATTGAGTAATATTTAGGAATAAGCTGTCATTTTGTTACACTGCAGGAATTAGTGTCTGTACTCATTTAGGGCCACATATACAGGGCGTCAGAACTCATTAAAGCTGGCTAAGAGTTGACCACAATACAGTGACGTTTATATATTAAAACCTACATGGATAATAGAATGTTTTGTCACTTGGAAAACTACGTATTAGATCGCCACAAACAGATCGTCCTCCTGTCTGAGAATTTAGCCATACCACTGAGCTGCAATCCTTTTGGAATTATTTTTTTTTTTTTTCTCTCCCTGGACAAGGGCAGTATTTTTCTTTTATTAATTGGTTTTCCTTACAAGACATCATGTACATATCTGCATTATAACTCTGGGTTGTAATGTGGTGTCTGTTGATAAGGTCCCATCATATTTCCATGTGCTATTTATTATAGGAAGCTGCAGTTTCATTTATATTTCCTCAATTTGGATTTTATAACAAATGGTTGTACCATTCTCCACTGGACATCAGTATGGGGATGGTCTCCCAGAAACCTTGTAGATGAAATGTCACTAAGAGCACACAAGTATGGGGCTGGATATTTTATGTGTTACATCACAATGAATAAAGTGCAGCTAAAATCGGGTCTGATTGCTTCCTGCTCCGCATGTCTGATGCAGGTCAGTAACACGGAGGGGTCACACTTCTCCACCTATTCGGATGACACGTACAAACTATCTTTAGATCCTTAAAGCGCAGACTTCTTTCAACACTTGAATCTTATAGGATTGGGCCCTACTTGAGCTAATGACTATCCCAGGACCCCCATATTTCCTTTACATATTTTGATATTACCAGGTTGCCATCAGCTACTGGCAATTAAATATTTTTACTTAAAGGTAAGATCTTAACAATTTCCCTCTTCAAACATCACATTTACATAAAGTGTAAAATAAAAAAGGCAGAGTAATTAAAAACATAAACCTTTTAATATTTAAAAATAAAAAAAATCCTGCTTTAGTTCCTTCACAATAAATCGGCCACCATATGAGTTCCAGTCCAGTTACACCAAAGGCTTTAGTGCGTTTTTGTAAAGATGGATCCCGATGTTGAGGGATAGTTTATTTGGTAAAATAATTGGATGTAATGTGACTATTAATGGCCTTAAAGCAGCAGCGAGGTCATAATGTCCAGTCCAAAGGGGATGTCACACATCATAGAAGAGCCTCACCAACTGGTACCGGATTAAGAAGGCACAGCAGCTTCCCAGAACCTGCCAAGGCAACAAACAGCAGCTGTAACTGCGCTCATGCTGTGGAAGAGTCCCCCCCCATAGTGCTCTTCTCCACTTGCGTTTAAAAAAAAAATCACAACGATACTCTGCTACAAATGTGAGTCGAGTGTCCTGTGCATGATCAGCGTACAGTGTGTTTTGTTTTTTTTTACTCGCATGTCATATGGATGCTATGTGAGTGTTTATGCAAGCAGCGGTGGACTGGCTACTGGAGGAATCTCCAGTAATACCAGGCCTGGCCGCGGTTACCTGCAGTAAACTCCAGAGCTGTCACCTAAGCTCCAGAGATCAGCCCGGTCTGTCTGCAGCTGTGCTGAACTGAACAGCAATGGCCAGGGAATCAATCACTCGGCGCTCGCTGTTCAGTCCAGGCTGCACGCCAGAGCTCAGGTGACAGCTCCGGAGTTCAGTGCATGTAACCGCGGCCAGGACTGGTATTACTGGAGATTCCTCCGGTAGCCAGTCTGACGCGGTATGCAAGTGTCAAGGATCCGGGTGACATGCGCATGCCACCCGTATTCTGATTATTTTCTCGCTCCCATAGGATTGCATGGGGGTGCAAGAGCTGGGACTCTGTGCAAATCGCAGCATGCTGCGATTTCACAGAGAGCACAAGTCATGCCGTTAAAAATTTAGGACGAGGACACTGCCTCATTGATTAATACTGGTGCAAGTGCGATCCGATTTTTTTTTTTTTATCGGATCGCACTTGCACATAGAAATCGCAAGTGGAGAAGAGCTCTTAATCATACACTAGGGCAAAGTAAAGCGATTGTAGGACAAAATACACTAGAAACAAATGCTCCAAGTGTATTATGTGCTCACCTGTGGGGTTTTTTTTCCTGCTTTCTTGCAGCGTTTACTGATTCTAAGTTATCTCCTAATTCATCAATTTCAACTTTTTAAAAGTTAAAATTTGTCAAACTTCAGTCCTATCCTCGGTATGTTTTGGCACCAACAAATACCCAAAAAAACAGCTCAAAACAAGAATTTTTTTTTTACTTTGCATGCAATTCATGAATTTGGTGCTAAAAAGGCAAATACCACAAGACAATAGCAGAAAGTGACATAAAACACAAATGATGAATCGAGGCCTTAGGTTTAAAATAAGCTTTAGGCTACTTTCACATTTCCGTTGTTTCAAATCCGCCAGGTCCATCGTTGCAACGGAACAGCCTTGTTTTAGCTGTCAACGGACGAATTATTTCACAGGATTCCATTCAGAGGCATCCTGTGAAATAACTGATCCGTTGTGTGTTTTACGACTGATTCGTCGTGCTCCGTTGTTTTTGGTACAGCCCAGTGGGAATGCCAGACATTTTGGAGACCTATATAACTGTTTTCACAGGCCATCTGTGACAGTTTGGAGAGAAAGGGGCAGAATGAATGGTGTTATAGCTAAAAAATGACCAGCATTATGTGGATTATTACTATTATTACTATCAAACCAATCTGGAGCCTTGCAATGTGATTGTGTACATACTGGGCGTGCTCAGTAGAAAATGACTGAATCCAGTGCTGGATTCTGTCGTGCGATGGATTATGGCAGAATCCTGCACCATAGACAACCATTATACCTCTTCACGGATTGCGACGGAATCCTGTGCAGTGCGTCGTTCGATGTTCCAAAAAAAACGTTACATTGTTCGTTGCTTCCGTCCAATGGTCAGTCATTCCACGACTGATCCCCCACGCGACAGATGCAAAGCCATGAGTCGCAATCCGTCGTTAATACAAGTCTGTGGGAAAAAATGGAATCCTGGAAATTATTTTGCAGGATTCCGTTTTTTTCTCAAAGTGATGGATTGTGTCTGAGGCAAAATGACAGAAATGTGAAATTAGCCTTATATAGTAAACTTCCTTGTCATTGTGTTAGGGTGTGTGCCCACAATCAGTGTATGCAGCATGTTTAAGCTGCGTCCAAAACGCTGCGATGTACAAGCACTGTGGATTGGATTTCTAGAAATCTCCTGCCCACTGTGCGTGTACTGCCCATAGTGTGAACTGACCTGTGGTGCAGCTTCCCAAGCCACAAGCGTTCTCTGCAGGGAGAACAGAAGAGAGCGACCGCAACTACCCAAACCTCGATTGTGGGCACGAGCGGCTGCAGTCTCCTGCGGAGAAGACTCGCAGCCCCACAGGTCAGGACCCGCCCCGTCCAGATTGTGGGCATGTAGCATCTTCTGTGTCCACTGTATTAATGAGATTTGTGCCATTAGGCCCCAGGACAGTCAGCCTCTAATTGTAATATGCAGCCTGTAACTAGTCATGGTGGTTTCCATTGGGAAATGAACAGCAGCCTGGAAGTGTGAGGCAATAACTCAGGTTGCCGTGATCTGTTCGCTAAGGTAAGACGGTTGCTTGTAATAAGTAGATCACATTTTACAAGTTAGTACCAAATCACATCAGGTAGAAAAGCGAGATCAATGCCCATCAGCACTTCCCATTCACCACCATACAAGTGTCCTGAATCTCCACTTTTCACATCTTCTCTTAGCCACCATGATTGGATTTGTTTAACATTAGAGGTAAAGAAGTCAGTTCCCCCTCCCTCACCCTAGTTTGAGCCGTAATTCCTAATGTAGCACCAGTGACATGTCAGTGGCTGAGGTGCAAGGTGTGTATGACCAGTGATCAGTATATGTCACTCCCTCTCAGGGTCCACACTGCTAATATATTAGGAAAAACTCAAACCTGGAAGGTATACAGTTGAATAGGTTTATTTATGCAATCCAATAAATATGCAAAGCAATAACTGACGTTTGGTCCCACGGTCAGGCCTTCATCAGAATGGTGCGGATGGCTGAAGGCGTATAAGTGCAGCACTACGGGGCATGTGACCGCTGGATGGGGGCTACTTACCATTTATCATCCTGGGAGATCTGTATAATAAATTACATTTGTTTCTACATTATAATTGTTTTATAGTTACATTGCCCTTCTAATAATACAACATATTGAGCAGCTACTTAACAAGGAATTAGCTTTCTTTATCGTTTCTTTGGGAGACCCCAACCATGGGTGTTTAGCTTCTGCCTCCGGAGGACACACAAAGTACTACACTTAAAAGTGTAGCTCCTCCCTCTGAGCTTATACACCCCCTGGTAGCCAGTCCTAGCCAGTTTATCGCTTTGTGTTCAGGAGGTCATACATCCACACATGCATTCTCATCTGATTTGTTTGACTTTTGGAAAGAGTTTGAAGAAAAGCAGGTCCATGTCTGGACTCCCGGCATGTCCCTTCTCACCCCACTGTGTCGGCGGTGTTGTTAAGGTTGATTTACAAGGCTGAAGCCTTACATGCCGCGCTCCTTCACCATCCCTTCTGGGCTCTGGCTTGAAGTGGGAGCCAGCACGGTCTCCATGCCTGGCAGGAGTCCGGTCTCCATCCACAGCCCCTTGAGGATTCTGTTGGACCGGAGCACTCATCCCCAGGGACATGGCCCTGCGTCTCAGCAGCTAAGTACCTGAGATGTTTATGTTGGGGGTCCCGGTTCTTTATTGTATGGGGAGAGTATGCTGTATGTGATTGTTTTTAACTTTTCCGGCGGGTTCTCCAGCTTTTGCCAGAGAACCGCGCCGATGGTGCCTGCTTGTCGGCCTCGCCGATTAAATTTAGGCCCCGGCTTTGCCGGAGGCCTAGTTTCTGTTAACTACCCTCGCATGTCACTCATGCAGAGGGACAGGTTCGGCTCCTCCTGGCGGCCGTTCTACACAGGGGAGGGACACTCCCCACTGCTGGGGCATCCCTCCTTCCCTGCAGGTCTCTATAGCCCTCCAGTTCCCGCTCTTTTATAGGAACGCCCCATTTCTCAGGCAGAGTTCACTCTGCTCTGGGACATCCTGCATTCTGCATCTCTGCTGAGGTGCTGCGCACTGGGGGACTGGGCTTCGGGATCTGGAGGGCACACAACACCGCGCTCAGCGGTCTGGTAAGCCACAGCCGGTCTCCGGTTGTGGACCTCTGTATATTCTCCCTGGGGTTCATTCTCTGCAAAGCTCCCACTCCAGCAGCATGTCTCACACAAGGAGCAAGGCTCCAAAGCTTTATGCTGCATGCACTGCATGTAAGCTCCTGCTGCCTGAGCCGAGCATTTATCCACACTGTGATGGTTGCTCTAACTTGGCGGTGCCACAGCCTGGAGTCTCATCCCCAGTGGTCTCTCAGGCTGCTGCTGCTGCACCTGTGACTGAACCCCCGGCCTGGGTAGAATCCTTTTCTAGGTCCATATCCCAGTCATTTGCTGAGTCCATGGGACTTTTGTCCAGGACTTTGATGAATATGCATCAGCCCCCCTCACAGGGTGCCTCCAATACTCTTGACAGAGGACTCCTATCCTCTGACCTCCGTCCATCAGAGCTCACGGAGGATTCATCATCTGATCCCAGACCCCATCCTAAGAGAAGGCGCAGGGTTTCCTCCCCCTCCCCATCCCACGGCTCTGTCTCAAGAGCTGACTCTCAAGATGAGGAGGATGCCCTCACTGGGGGCTTGGAGGCTATGTATCCCATCGATTTCTCTGAGGGTGACTCGGACCTTAGTGATTTGATTGCTTCTATTAATTCTGTGCTGGATCTCAATCTGCCAGTGTCAGAGGAGCAACTCTCTTTGGCAGAAAAACATCAGTTTACCTCGCCTAAGAGAGTGAAGAGTGTGTTCTTTAACCACTCCAGTTTTCAGACCGCTGTGACCAAACCCAGGGCCTGCCCTGACAAACGCTTTCCAAAGCGTGGTTCTGATGACCGGTTTCCATTTCCACCTGAGGTGGTCAAGGAGTGGTCTCACTCCCCAAAGGTAGACCCTCCGGTGTCTAGGCTATCAGCCCGGATCGTTGTGTCGGTGGCTGACTGCACCTCACTTAAGGATTCCACTGACCGTCAGATTGACCTTCTGGCCAAATCTGTGTATGAAGCTGCGGGGGCCGCGTTTTCCCCGACTTTTGCAGCAGTGTGGGCTCTCAAAGCCATCTCTGCTTCTCTAGAGGAGATGCATTCCCTCACCAAGGAATCTATGCATGAGATGGTTACCTTAACTGCTCAGGCTTCAGCTTTTTCATCTTATGCCATGTCTGCCATGCTAGAGGCTGCTCACCGCACTGCGGTGGCTTCAGCTAATTCTCTTGTTATCCGCAGGATTTTGTGGCTTCGAGAGTGGAAGGCAGATGCTTCTTCCAAGAAGTTTCTTGCTGGGCTCCCTTTTGCTGGTTCACGGCTGTTTGGTGAACAGCTGGATGAAATCATTAAAGAAGCTACTGGCGGGAAGAGTGCTTCCATGCCACAAACCAAGACCAGGAAACCCGCCCAGGGTAGGAATCAATCGAGGTTTCGTTCCTCCAACTGGTCATCCTCTAAGCCTTCCGCCTCGTCCGCTAACTCAGCCAAGGATCAGAAATCCAACTGGCGCCCAAAAGCGCGTCCGCAGCAGGTTCTGCCACTAAGGCAGCTTCCTCATGACTCTCGGCCCGCTCCAACCACGTCCTTAGTCGGTGGCAGGCTCTCCCACTTTGGCGACGCTTGGTTAAAGCAAGTCTCCGATCAGTGGGTGAGAGACATCATATTTCACGGCTACAGGATACAATTCTCTTCCAGCCCTCCAAACAGATTTTTTTTCTCTCAACTCCCCCCTGCTCCAAGGCCGTGGCGTCCTTGCAGGCAAACGGAGTGATTGTTCCAGTTCCCGCTCAGGAAAGGTTCAGAGGTTTTTACTCAAATCTCTTCCTAGTTCCAAAAAAGGACGGTACCTTCCGGCCCATCCTGGATCTCAAGCTTCTCAACAAGCATGTTCGGGTGCGGCATTTTCGCATGGAGTCCCTGCGATCAGTCATTGCCTCTATGACCCAAGGGGAGTTCCTGGCGTCCATCGACATCAGAGATGCCTATCTACATGTGCCAATCGCAGTGTCACATCAGCGTTGGTTACGTTTGGCGATAGGAGAGGATCATTTCCAATTCGTGGCTCTCCCCTTCGGGTTAGCCACGGCCCCTCGGGTATTCACCAAGGTCATGGCGGCAGTGATTGCGGTCCTGCACCTCCAGGGGTTGGCAGTGCTCCCTTACCTGGACGACCTTCTGGTCAAGGGTCCATCCAGCGCAGACTGTCAGCGGAGTGTTTCGCTCACTCTCGCCACCCTAGCCCAATTCGGGTGGATTGTCAATCTTCACAAATCCACTCTGACTCCAACTCAGAGTCTCAAGTACCTAGGGATGCAGTTTGAGACTTTGCCGGCACTTGTGAAGTTGCCCTTAATCAAACAGCAGTCTCTCTGGCTAGCGGTGCGCTCTCTCCTGAGGCCCCGCTGTTATTCCCTCAGGCGCCTGATGCAGGTGCTGGGTCAAATGGTGGCTTCCATGGAGGCGGTTCCCTTTGCCCAGTTCCATCTCCGTCCTCTGCAGCTGGACATCCTCCGCTGTTGGGACAAGCGGCCTTCCTCCTTACAGAGGTTAGTGGCTCTGTCGCCACGGACCAGGAGCTCTCTTCAGTGGTGGCTTCGACCCCTCTCCCTGTCCCAAGGGCGCTCCTTCCTGGCTCCGTCCTGGGTGATTCTCACCACGCATGCCAGGCTATCCGGATGGGGAGCGGTACATCTCCACCACAGAGCTCAGGGCACTTGGACTCCGTCCGAGTCAGCCCTTTCAATCAATGTGCTGGAAACCAGAGCTGTGCTTCTAGCTCTCCTAGCCTTTCACCACCTGTTGGCGGGCAGGCACATTCGAGTCCAGTCAGACAATGCGACAGCGGTTGCCTACATCAATCACCAAGGCGGGACACGCAGCCGCCTGGCAATGTTGGAGGTCCAACGCATCCTTCAATGGGCGGAGGACTCCAAGTCCACCATATCCGCAGTCCACATCCCTGGCGTAGAAAACTGGGAGGCAGATTATCTCAGCCGTCAATCCGTGGACGGTGGCGAGTGGTCCCTGCACCCGGCAGTGTTTCAGTCAATCTGCCGCAAATGGGGCACTCCGGACGTGGACCTAATGACATCCCGTCACAACAACAAGGTTCCGGTTTACGTGGCTCGCTCCCACGATCCTCAGGCCTTCGCCGCGGACGCTCTGGTTCAAGACTGGTCCCAGTTTCGTCTGTCCTACGTGTTTCCCCCTCTAGCTCTCTTGCCCAGAGTCCTGCGCAAGATCAGAATGGAGGGCCGTCGAGTCATCCTCATTGCACCGGACTGGCCCAGGCGAGCTTGGTATCCGGACCTGCTCCAACTGTCCGTGGAGATGCCGTCCAGACCTGCTCTTGCAAGGTCCGTTTTTCCGCCCGAATTCTGCGGCACTCAAATTGACGGCGTGGCTCTTGAGTCCTGGATTTTGACGGCTTCTGGTATTCCTCCTGAAGTCATCTCCACTATGACCCGGGCCCGTAAGCCTTCCTCCGTCAAGATCTATCACAGGACTTGGAAAATGTTCCTGTCCTGGTGTCGCTCTTCCGGCCATTCTCCTTGGCCATTCTCGTTGACGACCCTTCTGTCTTTTTTACAGTCCGGTCTGCAGCTAGGACTGTCCCTTAACTCTCTCAAGGGACAAGTCTCAGCTCTATCAGTGCTGTTCCAGCGGCGTATCGCCCGGCTGGCTCAAATCCGCACCTTCATGCAAGGTGCGTCTCACATCATTCCGCCTTATCGGCGGCCCTTGGATCCCTGGGACCTTAACTTGGTCCTCACGGTATTGCAGAAACCCCCCTTTGAGCCTCTTAGACGATACAAAGAAACCTCCCTTTCTCAAAAGGTGGCCTTTCTAGTTGCCATAACTTCTCTCAGGAGAGTCTCTGATTTGGCTGCGCTCTCCTCGGAGTCACCTTTTTTGGTTTTTCACCAAGACAAGGTAGTTCTCCGTCCGACCCCGGACTTTCTTCCTAAGGTGGTCTCTCCCTTCCACCTTAACCAGGATATTTCCTTGCCTTCCTTCTGTCCGGCCCCTGTTCATCGCTTTGAGAAAGCGCTGCATACTCTAGATCTGGTGCGTGCTCTCCGGATTTATGTGGCTCGCACCGCTGCGCTTAGGCGGTGTACCTCTCTTTTTGTGCTAACCACAGGGCGGCGCAAGGGTCTCTCTGCTTCTAAGCCGACCTTGGCCCGTTGGATTAGATCGACCATTTCGGACGCCTACCAGAGTACTCAGGTGCCTCCCCCGCCGGGGATCAAAGCACACTCGACCAGAGCTGTCGGTGCCTCTTGGGCTTTTAGGCACCAGGCTACGGCTCAACAAGTCTGTCAGGCTGCCACTTGGACTAGCCTGCATACCTTTTCGAAGCACTACCAAGTGCATGCTCATACTTCGGCAGATGCGAGCTTGGGCAGACGCATCCTTCAGGCGGCTGTCGCCCACTTGTGAAGTTAGGCTCCGCCTACTTCTTAGTTTTTTCTGTTTATTCCCACCCGGGGACAGCTTTGGAACGTCCCATGGTCTGGGTCTCCCAAAGGAACGATAAAGAAAAAGAGAATTTTGTTACTTACCGTAAATTCTTTTTCTTATAGTTCCGTATTGGGAGACCCAGCTCCCTCCCTGTTGCCTGTTGGCAATTTTCTTGTTCCGTGTGTTATCACCGGCTGTTGTCGTGGACAGAGTCTCCGGTTGTTCCGGTTCTTACTCGGTTCTACTTGTGGGTGGCTATTCTCCTTCAGCTTTTGCACTAAACTGGCTAGGACTGGCTACCAGGGGGTATATAGGCTCAGAGGGAGGAGCTACACTTTTAAGTGTAGTACTTTGTGTGTCCTCCGGAGGCAGAAGCTAAACACCCATGGTCTGGGTCTCCCAATACGGAACTATAAGAAAAAGAATTTACGGTAAGTAACAAAATTCTCTTTTTCAATTGTTTCTCCACTAAAGAAAAGTGAATATGAGCAGTTGTACATCTAACCCTTAGGCTTAAGAGGCGGTTTAGCAAGTCCATACCTCATGTTTTCTGGCATGTGATCGCTGAGAGGTTTGGTAATTGTGTGCATACAGACGTGGTGTATATAAATCCTACACTAACAATGTTTTACTTTAACTGACAACTGTCATTTCAACTTATTTTTAAATTAGAAAAATACTAATGAATCCTGCAATTCTTTCCCCACAGCCACAGGAAAATCACTTGTGCACTAGCACCAATAGCAGGGTGGGCGGTGGAATAGGTCACCCAACATCAAAACCATCGGCACCTACAGGCACTGCTTCTCGGAGCGGCGTAGAGTGCCCGGAGCTGCCTATCCAGACCAGGGATGTCAGAGGCTGCGAGCGGCCGAGGCAGCTATCAAAGTGAATTATGGAAGACCTCAGTTCTGAGAACTAGCAGCAATTCAAGCACACCAGTGAACTTCTTTACATGTGTGCTATACATTAAAAGAGGATTGTGACTATTTCCCCTTTACCCCCATGATCACTGTAGTGAAGAGGTGCCCTGAACTCTTCCAATGTTCACACTTCTGGAATAGGGCTCAAAAAAGACTTCACCACCCACAGCATTAGACATTCACTTCTACATCACTGAAAAGCATTGTCAAAGAATAATGCTGGGTGTGAAGAACGACAGACACAACAAGAGGTTCTGTTGTCAGTGCACCATCACTATGACCAGTCCATGTCTATATCATAAAAGCACATCCAAAAATCATACGTGGATCTACGTAAAAATAAATACAACTGAACATGAGGTTCTTTTAGTTTAACATTCTGATCAGACTGTATGAAGCCCAGTGCCATGCCACAGTGAACTTCTCAGTGCATCCCTGACACTTAATAGGCTTAAAGGTGCGGTGCAACGTGCCAACCACAGCGACAGTGCACCGGCAGGGTAGGCGACCTGGTGTCTCACAGCACCTGCTGTGCGGCTGAGTCCCCATAACTCCAGGCCACCCCACCCAAGACACAAAACCATAGCAACAATGGCCGACACCACATCAACACTAAGTGAAAGTAGCTGGAAAACTGACCTGTTACAGGCTCTCAGAATGTGAACTGAAGGCAAAAATAGGCAGAACCCCTTTTTGCAGTCTCCTGCAAATTAAAAATGCCTGTGCCAAATGGGAGAAGTAAGACAAACGGGACAGGTCTTGGAATGGAACATAGCTACAGAAAAACATGGACTGCACATCCAAAAATTATCAGTTGATCTTGTGCTGCTGGGCAAAAATTAAGGCTATTAAAACTTCGGGACGCCCTGAAGGGTTCGCCGTGACGTGGCAGTGGCTTCACACAGTCTGGTCAGAATGTTACACCAAGAACCTCATGTTCAGTTTTATACATTTTTGCCTATACATTACATGACCATATGATTTTTGGATGTGCAGTCCATGTCCTTCTACAACTATGTCACTCTGTGCTTTTCTGCAATCCCTGAATTATAGCTAGTACTGATATTAATATAAGGGTCTATCCATCTATTGTAGTGGGAATAAGGGGAAAACCCTCAGATGCCTATTCTGCTCACCTGGATGAGAAGTAACAGTATGGTCAGATATTTCTCTTGCGTTGGCCCAATGATCATCAGCACAAAGTTAATGAGAGTTAAATTACTCATCTCCACGAATTCTTCATCAGCCTGCGGTCTGATGTCAACAACACGAAGAACCTCTGCAACCTAAATATAGGGAATAGAAGGAACAGAAATCCGAATACGGACAGCGCTCTGATGATTATTCCTGCAGACACGTGGTGTATATACAGTATATCCATCTGTTACCTTTATAACAAGAGATCCAGTTACTGACAGATCTTTTATCTTGAATTTGGAGTAGCTCATATTCAGTTTTCCTGTGCTGCGGTCAAACCTTAAGAAATATACAGGCACTTGTGGTTATATAGCAGAGAATGATGATGTGTATAAGGAGATGCTCATCTGTACTGGTCACCACTCATCTCATACATGTGTAATAAGGTATACAGCTTGTTCATATGATGGGTACAGGACTTAAGGGGGCTTTACATGCAACGACATCGCTAATGAGATGTCGTTGGAGTCACGGAATTCGTGACGCACATCCGGCCTCATTAGCGACATCGTTGCGTGTGAAACGTACGAACGACCGCTAACGATCAAAATTACTCACCTAATCGTTGATCGTTGACACGTCTTTCTAATCCCAAATATCGCTACTGTTGCAGGACGCAGGTTGTTAGTCGTTCCTGAGGCAGCACACATCGCTACGTGTGACACCCCAGGAACGATGAACAACAACGTACCTGCGTCCTCCGGCAACGAGGTGGGGCGTCACTTTCTTTTGGCTGCTCTACGCCCCTCCGCTTCTATTGGACGGCTGCCGTGTGACGTTGCTGTGACGCCGGACGAACCGCCCCCTTAGAAAGGAGGCGGTTTGCCGGCCACAGCGACATCGCTAGGTAGGTAAGTACGTGTGACGGGTCCTAGCGATGTTGTGCGCCACGGGCAGCGATTTGCCCGTGACACACAACCGATGGGGTCGGGTGCTTTCACCAGCGACAGCGCTAGCGATGACGCTGCGTCTCAAGTAGCCTTAAGGCTTTGTACACACATTCATTATTTTATCACTATGGTGAGAATAGTGTAGCTCACAGAAAACTGACCCATTGTAAGTCAATGGAGGAAAAAAAACCCCAAAAACCCAATTATTCATTATGGATCATAATAGATCTGTTTATCAATCAGTACTGGTGTAAAAATTGAGGTCATGACACCAATGAAAAGAAGACTAAGGCCAGGTTGACATGAGTGTATTTCATGATCTATAAATGACCAAAATGCCCAGATTGAACTTGGGCTTCTGTCCCGAACTTACAGTCTCAGACACACATAAGTTAGGGCCAAGAGACCTGCGGTCAGTCTGAGAGCTGCACTTCAGTTATGGACTGTGAAATACACATGAACTTGACCTAAAAGAGGTTGTTCCATTACAACCACCTTGTAGAGCAGGGCTGAAAAAAGTGCGGCCTGTGGGCCACATCCGATCCTCTAGCTGTTCCAGTCCGACTCGTGGACCAAGACAACAGAAAGGCTAAAACAGTGGTCCGCACTGTGCCCTCTCTGCCTGGCCAGTGCCCAACACCGTATGTCACGGTTACCCACAGGATGCGGATAGCGGAGAATACATTGGTAGAGGAGGGGTCACCGGTCACTTCTTCCACCAATGAGCATGAGACAGCTGTGCTGATGGTCAGTGCAACAGAGCGGGGGAGGAATTGGAGAGAGGAGAGTATGTGGTGGTTTTTTTTTTTTCATATGTGTATGTGCACATACTGAATATAGATGGCTATGTGGGGCTTATGTATATAGGAGACTATGTGGGGCTCAGGTATATGTGAAGCTATGCAGGAGTCAATGTATATAACAGAGGCTATATGGGGCTCAGAGTATATAAGACGCTGTGTGGGGGGGGTCACAGTGTATATGGGAGGCTATATGTGGGCTCATGCTGTATATACTAAGCTATGTGGGGGTTCATGCTGTATTTAGGAGGTTATATGGGGTGTCATACTGTATATAAGGGGCTATGTGGAGGTTTATACTGTATATAGGGGTCGGTGTGGGCCCATATGGTATATAGGGAGCTATGTGGAGGTTCATACTGTACGTAGAGTGCTGTGTGTGTGCTCATACGGTACATAGGGGGGTGGCAGCATACTTAATTCTGCTTAATATTAATATGAAATATGTTAAATATTAATATTGAGCAGCATTAATTTCAGCCTATTGGTTTGGTCCTCCACACCAGTCATGGTCTCATGTGGACCCTCTGGAAAATTAAATGCCCACCCTTACAGTAGAGTTTATGGACATGAAAAAATGTATAACAACTTTGCCTCCCAAAATGATAAAGGTTGTCTATGATGAGACAATCACTGTTAGAAGAGTGCACCAGAGATGAAGAGTTAGGCCTTGTGCCCACAGAGCGTTTTATAGCGTTTTTTATTGCTATTTTTAATCAATAGAAGCAAGGAAAAAGCATCCCAGCAAAGTCTATGAGAATCGGGACTTGCTGTGCCCACGTTGCTTCTTTTTCAGTTGCTTTTTTTCTTTTCTTTTTGCTGAAAAAAGAAGCAACATGTCAAATTGTTTTAGCGTTTTTTTCCTGCTTTTTTCCCCAATTGACTTCAATGGAGTAGGGGAAAAAAAGCAGGAAAAAACGCATGTGTAATGCCCACGTTGCTTTATATTTTATGCGTTTGGGCGTTTCTAGGAAGAAAAGAAAGCTATGGCTATGTAGATTCCTTCATAGAAGAATGCCACATAGCCAGCGTCGGCAGCTATTTCCTTATCTCCCATTGTTTACCACGACACCTCTGCAGGGACCCCCCACTGACGTCACAAGGTAAAGAGTTCATCCAGCAGGGGATCTCCAGGAAATCCCACAGTAATCCTCCTGTATGAATTGTATTCACCTTGTGACATCCCCGAACTTGTACAGCGAGATGTCCCGGTAAACAATGTAGGCCCCCCCCCCCCCGCTGACGTCACAAGGTAAAGGAGTTTATCCCAGCTGGGATCTACAGGAACGGGGAGGGGGGTTTGGGGAAAGTAATTCCTCGGCAATCCCCATGCATGAATTGTATTCACCTTGTGACATCCCCGAACTTCCCTGCAGGGACACGTCGCGGTAAACAATGCAGGGTCCCCCGCTGATGTCACAGGGTAAATAGTTCATCCCAGCGGGGGATCTCCAGGAAACTTCCCCCGGTATTCCTCCTTAATTAATTGTATTCACCTCCTGACATCCCCGGACTTCCCTGCAGAGAGATGTCGTGGTAAAACACTGCAAGAATACTGAATGCCTGTTGCACAGTCTATGCAACATAAATGCAGGGAACCCCCGCTGACGTCAAGGTGAACCCCGAAAAACCCCAGTGATCCTCCTGCATGAGCTGTGTTCACCTTGTGCCGTGCACCAGGCATTCAGAATTCTTGCGGTGTTTTATGACACCACTCTACAGGGAGGTCCGGGGATGTCACAAGTTGAATACAGTTTATGTAAGAGGATCACCGGGGTTTCCTGGAGATCCGCTGCTGGGATGAACTCTGCACCTTACTCATCTCTCTGCAGACTCCCGGGTCACGTCCGATGGGCTCCAGGACCCGCCGGTAAGCAGCTGATTGTTAAGAAGCCGGCAGGCTTTTCACAGCTGGACGTAAACAATCAGATGATGCCATCAGGTGACAGCATCAGCTGCTTACTGGCGGGTCCTCGAGCCCATGGGACTTTTAGACAATCAGCTGAAGTGTAATCTGATTCAGGTTCTTGAACCTGTGTCAGGTTCAAAGACCTGAATCCAATATCATCTAATCGGAAGGCAAACCAATCAGATCTGATCAGTTTGCCTTCTGATCAGATGATATTGGATCCGGATTGGACATCGCGGGACCCTCGACCCAGGACTATGGCGGAGGGGGGTTCTTTAGTTCAATAAAGATGGAGTCACTAATTGTGTTGTGTTTTATTTCTAATAAAAAATACTTTTCTCTGTGTTGTGTTTTTTTTATCTTTACTACAAATTCATGGTGGCTATGTTTAATATTGGCGTGACACCATGAATTTCAGGCTTAGGGCCAGCTGATAATACAAAGCTGGCCCTAACCCCATTATTACCCAGCGAGCCACACAATACCATGGCCACTGGAAGAGTTGGATACAGCGCCAGGAGATGGCACTTCCTATGAACGCGCCATTTTCTGGGGCGGCTGCAGACTGCAATTTGCAGCGGGGGGGCCCAGAAAGCTTGGGCCACCCTGTGCTGTGGACTCCAGTCCCCAGCTGCCTAGTTGTACCTGGCTGGACACATACATTTGGCGAAGCCCATGTTGTGTTTTTTTTTTTTTAATTATTTTATGAAATTCATGAAATAATTAAAAAAAGGGCTTCCCTATATTTTTGGTTCCCAGCTGGGTACAAATAGGCAGCCGGGGGTTGGGGGCAGCCCGTACCTGCCTGCTGTACCTGGCTGGCATACAAAAATATGGCGAAGCCCATGTCGATTTATTTATTTTTTTTTAAATTCACTAAAACAAAAAACAAACACATAACCCAAAAGGGTTAGGGGTAAAGAAAATAAATGCGTAGGCTCCCGCTGCATTTTCTATTGCTAGCTAAGGGTAACCCAAACAGCTACTGGCTGCTAACGTCTACTGCTTGGAGTTACCTTCACTGGCAATGGAAAATCCAGGGAAGCAATATTTTCTTGAGGGTTTTATTGCCAAAAAACTAAAAAAAAAAAATGACGTGGACTTCGCCCAATTTTTGTGTCCAGCCAGGTACAACCAGACAGCTAGGGACTGGAATCTGCAGTGCAGAGTGGCCCAAGCTTTCTAGGCCCCCTGCTGCATACTGCAGTCTGCAGCTGCCCCAGAAAATGGTGCTTTCATAGAAGCGCCATCTTCTGGCACTGTATCCAACTCTTCCAGCGGACCTGGTGTCGGGTGGCACGCTGGGTAATAAGGCTTTAATACCAGCTTTGTTTTACCAGCTGGTATTAAGTCCGAGATTCTTAATGTCAGGCGAAGTTTGACCCGGCCATTAAGAATCTCCAATAAAAAAAGTGTTAAAATAAACACCACACAGAAAAAGAAGGGAATTTTGTTACTTACCGTAAATTCCTTTTCTTCTAGCTCCAATTGGGAGACCCAGACGATTGGGTGTATAGCTACTGCCTCCGGAGGCCACACAAAGCATTACACTAAAAAGTGTAAGGCCCCTCCCCTTCTGGCTATACACCCCCCGTGGGATCACGGGCTGCTCAGTTTTAGTGCTAAAGCAAGAAGGAGGAAAGCCAATAACTGGTTTAAACAAATTCAATCCGAAGTAACATCGGAGAACTGAAACCGTTCAACATGAACAACATGTGTACCCGAAAAAAACAAAAATCCCGAAGGAAACAGGGCGGGTGCTGGGTCTCCCAATTGGAGCTAGAAGAAAAGGAATTTACGGTAAGTAACAAAATTCCCTTCTTCTTCGGCGCTCCATTGGGAGACCCAGACGATTGGGACGTCCAAAAGCAGTCCCTGGGTGGGTAAAGTAATACCTCAAGTTAGAGCTGCAAAACAGCCCTCTCCTACGAGGAGGCAACCGCCGCCTGCAGGACTCTTCTACCTAGGCTGGCGTCCGCCGAAGCGTAGGTATGCACCTGATAATGTTTGGTGAAAGTGTGCAGACTCGACCAGGTAGCTGCCTGGCACACCTGTTGAGCCGTAGCCTGGTGTCGTAATGCCCAGGACGCACCCACGGCTCTGGTAGAATGGGCCTTCAGCCCTGATGGAACCGGAAGCCCAGCAGAACGGTAGGCTTCAAGAATTGGTTCCTTGATCCATCGAGCCAGGGTGGATTTGGAAGCCTGCGATCCTTTGCGCTTACCAGCGACAAGGACAAAGAGTGCATCCGAGCGGCGCAGGGGCGCCGTGCGGGAAATGTAGATTCTGAGTGCTCTCACGAGATCCAACAAATGCAAATCCTTTTCATACCGATGAACTGGATGAGGACAAAAGGAAGGCAAGGAGATATCCTGATTGAGATGAAAAGAGGATACCACCTTAGGGAGAAACTCCTGAATCGGGCGCAGCACTACCTTGTCCTGGTGAAAAACCAGGAAGGGAGCTTTGGATGACAGCGCTGCCAGCTCGGATACCCTCCGAAGAGACGTGACCGCTACCAGAAAGGCCACTTTCTGTGAAAGTCGAGAAAGTGAAACATCCTTCAGAGGCTCGAAGGGCGGCTTCTGGAGAGTAACTAGTACCCTGTTCAGATCCCATGGATCTAACGGCCGTTTGTACGGAGGGACGATGTGACAAACCCCCTGCAGGAACGTGCGTACCTGAGGAAGTCGTGCTAGACGCTTCTGAAAAAATACCGATAGCGCTGAGACTTGCCCTTTAAGGGAGCCGAGCGATAAGCCTTTTTCCAAACCAGATTGCAGGAAGGAAAGAAAAGTAGGCAATGCAAATGGCCAGGGGGACACTCTCTGTGCCGAGCACCAGGATAAGAAAATCTTCCACGTTCTGTGGTAGATCTTAGCAGACGTGGGCTTCCTAGCCTGTCTCATGGTGGCCACGACCCCTTGAGATAATCCTGAAGATGCTAGTATCCAGGACTCAATGGCCACACAGTCAGGTTCAGGGCCGCAGAATTCAGATGGAAAAACGGCCCTTGTGACAGTAAGTCTGGCCGGTCTGGTAGCGCCCACGGTTGGCCGACCGTGAGATGCCACAGATCCGGATACCACGACCTTCTCGGCCAGTCTGGGGCGACGAGCAGGACGCGGCGGCAATCGGACCTGATCTTGCGTAGCACTCTGGGCAAGAGTGCCAGAGGGGGAAACACATAGGGCAGTTGGAACTGCGACCAATCTTGCACTAAGGCGTCTGCCGCCAGAGCTCTGTGATCGCGAGACCGTGCCATGAAAGTTGGGACCTTGTTGTTGTGCCGGGACGCCATTAGGTCGACGTCCGGCCTTCCCCAGCGGCGACAGATTTCCTGAAACACGTCCGGGTGAAGGGACCATTCCCCTGCGTCCATACCCTGGCGACTGAGGAAGTCCGCTTCCCAGTTTTCTACGCCGGGGATGTGAACTGCGGAGATGGTGGAGGCCATGGCTTCCACCCACATCAGAATCCGCCGGACTTCCTGGAAGGCTTGCCGACTGCGTGTCCCGCCTTGGTGGTTGATGTATGCCACCGCTGTGGAGTTGTCTGACTGAATTCGGATCTGCTTTCCTTCCAGCCACTGCTGGAAGGCTTGTAGGGCAAGATACACTGCCCTGATTTCCAGAACATTGATCTGAAGGGTGGACTCCTGCTGAGTCCACGTACCCTGAGCCCTGTGGTGGAGAAAAACTGCTCCCCACCCTGACAGACTCGCGTCTGTCGTGACCACCGCCCAGGATGGGGGTAGGAAGGACCTTCCTTGTGATAATGAGGTGGGAAGAAGCCACCATTGAAGAGAGTCCTTGGTCGTCTGGGAAAGGGAGACTTTCCTGTCTAAGGACGTCGACTTCCCGTCCCATTGGCGGAGAATGTCCCATTGAAGTGGGCGCAGATGAAACTGCGCAAACGGGACTGCCTCCATTGCTGCCACCATCTTCCCCAGGAAGTGCATGAGGCGTCTTAAGGGGTGCGACTGGCCTTGAAGGAGCGAGTGCACCCCTGTCTGTAGTGAACGCTGCTTGTCCATCGGAAGCTTCACTGTCGCTGAGAGAGTATGAAACTCCATGCCAAGATATGTTAGCGATTGGGTCGGTGACAGATTTGACTTTGAAAAGTTGATGATCCACCCGAAAGTCTGGAGAGTCTCCAGCGCAACGTTCAGGCTGTGTTGGCATGCCTCTTGAGAGGGTGCCTTGACAAGTAGATCGTCCAAGTAAGGGATCACCGAGTGTCCCTGAGAGTGCAAGACTGCTACCACTGCTGCCATGACCTTGGTGAAAACCCGTGGGGCTGTCGCCAGACCAAATGGCAGGGCTACGAACTGAAGGTGTTCGTCTCCTATAACGAAGCGTAGAAAACGCTGGTGCTCTGGAGCAATCGGCACGTGGAGATAAGCATCTTTGATGTCTATTGATGCTAGGAAATCTCCTTGAGACATCGAGGCAATGACGGAGCGGAGGGATTCCATCCGGAACCGCCTGGTTTTCACGTGCTTGTTGAGCAGTTTTAGGTCCAGAACAGGACGGAAAGAGCCGTCCTTTTTTGGCACCACAAACAGATTGGAGTAAAAACCTTGACCTCGTTCCTGAAGAGGAACAGGGATCACCACTCCCTCTGCCCTTAGCGAGCACACCGCTTGCAGAAGAGCATCGGCTCGGTCGGGATGTGGGGAAGTTCTGAAGAACCGAGGCGGAGGACGAGAACTGAACTCTATCCGGTACCCGTGAGACAAAATGTCTGTTACCCACCGGTCTTTGACCTGTGGCAGCCAAATGCCGCAAAAGCGGGAGAGCCTGCCACCGACCGAGGATGCGGAGAGAGGAGGCCGAAAGTCATGAGGCAGCCGGCTTGGAAGCGGTTCCTCCGGCTGCTTTCTTTGGGCGTGAGTGAGTCCGCCAGGAATCTGAGCTCCTCTGCTCCTTCTGAGTCCTTTTGGACGAGGAGAATTGGGTCCTGCCCGAACCTCGAAAGGACCGAAACCTCGACTGTCCCTTCCACTGTTGAGGTTTGCTTGATCTGGGCTGGGGTAAGGAAGAGTCCTTACCCTTGGACTGTTTAATGATTTCCGCCAATTGCTCACCAAACAGCCTGTCTTGAGATAATGGCAAACTGGTTAAGCATTTTTTGGAAGCAGAATCTGCTTTCCATTCCTTTAACCATAAGGCTCTGCGTAAAACCACCGAGTTGGCGGACGCCATTGACGTACGGCTGGTAGAGTCCAAGACCGCATTGATAGCGTAAGTCGCAAACGCAGACATTTGCGAGGTCAAGGACGCCACCTGCGGCACTGATGGACGTATGATAGAGTCCACCTGCGCCAGACCAGCTGAAATAGCTTGGAGTGCCCACACGGCTGCGAATGCTGGAGCAAACGACGCGCCGATAGCTTCATAGACAGATTTCAACCAAAGGTCCATCTGTCTGTCATTGGCATCTTTAAGTGAAGCCCCATCTTCCACTGCAACTATGGATCTAGCCGCAAGCCTGGAGATTGGGGGGTCCACCTTTGGACACTGGGTCCAGCGTTTGACCACGTCAGGGGGAAAGGGATAACGTGTATCCTTAAGACGTTTGGAGAAACGCTTATCTGGATAAGCATGGTGTTTCTGGACTGCTTCTCTGAAGTCCGCGTGGTCCAGAAAAGAGCTCAATTTACGTTTGGGATACCTAAAATGGAATTTCTCCTGCTGTGCTGCTGCCTCCTCCGCTGGAGGAGAAATATCCAGCAGTCTATTGATGGCCGCTATAAGATCATTCACCATGGCGTCACCATCAGGGGTATCCAGGTTGAGAGCAGTCTCAGGATTTGACTCCTGATCACCTAGTTCTGTCTCATCATACAGAGAATCCTCTCGCTGAGACCCTGACCAGCGTGATGACGCCGAGGGTCTCTCCCAGCGAGCTCGCTTAGGCTGCCTGGGACTGTCGTCCGAGTCAGAGCCTTCAGCCTGTGATGTCTGGGACCCCCTTGGAGCACGGATTAGTTCCAACTGAGGGGGACCGGGGAACATTGAATCAGCAGTGCCCATGGTCTGAGTGACCGGCCTGGACTGCAAGGTTTCTAGAATTTTTGTCATAGTCACAGACATCTTATCAGCAAAAACTGCAAACTCTGTCCCCGTCACCGGGGCAGGGTTCACAGGCGTCTCTGCCTGGGCCACTACTAGCATAGACTCCGGCTGACGAAGTGGCACAGGGACCGAACATTGCACACAATGGGGGTCAGGGGAACCTGCCGGTAGATCAGCCCCACATGCGGTACAGGCAGCATATGAAGCCCGTGCCTTGGCACCCTTGCTTTTTGCGGATGACATGCTGTTGTCTCCTCAGAGCAATATAGGGGTATAAGCCAAGAAGCGACCGTACAGTGCAATATATATAGGTACAAACAAAAGTACACAAAACAACACTGTGGCACTAGTGGGGTCAGCACCTAGGTGCTGCTTAGCGCCCGCCTAACAGCGGGTGTGTGGTCGCCAGAATCCCCTGTCTGGGTCTCCCAGGGCTATGTCCGTTCTCCAGCTCAGACTGCGTGCAGGAATGGCTGCCGGCGTCCTGTGAAGAGGGGCGGGCCGTGGGCGTGCTGCAGACAAAGAGCGGGAAACTGGCGTCCCACTGTGCCCAGTGAGAGGGCTGGAGTATGTAAATAAGACTCCAGCCCTCGGCGCTGACTATTGTACAGCGTCTCTCCCCTTCCCTGACTGACAGGGCTGGGGGCGGGAACGAAACGCAACTAGGCCGCAGAAGCCGGGGACTAGATTTATCAGCGCTGCCGTCGTAAAAGCACGGTCGGCGCGAAGTCCCCGGCGCACCACAAGTCTCAGCCGCGCCGCAGTCTCCATGGCGGCCGGCGCGGTAGTTCCCCACACATAAACTCACTCAGCTAAGCTGCAGTGAGTATAACCCAAGCGCGCAGCGCTACTGTCCCCGGCGCACTAGAACACCCAGCAACGCTGGAGTGTGTCCGTGCCTGTCTGTACGGGGACACAGAGTACCTGAATGTTGCAGGGCCTTGTCCCTGACGGTACCCAGCTCCGTATCCAGCAGGATCTCCAGGTCTGTGGATGGAGCCCGGCCTCAGAGTCTGGAGGCCGGTAAGATTCCACTTCACCAGAGCCCTCAGGGGGATGGGGAAGGAAAACAGCATGTGGGCTCCAGCCTCCGTACCCGCAATGGGTACCTCAACCTTAAACACCGCCAACAAGAGTGGGGTGAGAAGGGAGCATGCTGGGGGCCCTTTAGCATGGGCCCTCTTTTCTTCCATCCGATATAGTCAGCAGCTACTGCTGACTAAACAGTGGAGCTATGCGTGGATGTCTGACCTCCTTCGCACAAAGCTTGAAAACTGAGCAGCCCGTGATCCCACGGGGGTGTATAGCCAGAAGGGGAGGGGCCTTACACTTTTTAGTGTAATGCTTTGTGTGGCCTCCGGAGGCAGTAGCTATACACCCAATCGTCTGGGTCTCCCAATGGAGCGCCGAAGAAAATACTTTATTAGAAATAAATACACAGACACACTTAGGGACTCCATCTTTATTACTCCCTCTCGCCCCTCCTCGATCCTGGTCTTCTGTCACTGATCTAGCTCTGCTATATCAGAAAGTACGGGGGAGGAAGAACGCTTCTGCTCCTCGTGCTGTCTAATCACTCAATATGTGAGCAAAGACTGTGGGTTGCTAAGCGGTGACGTCACCACTGCCACCATTGCCATAGTAACCTAATTAGAGGGTTACTATAGCAACGGTGATCTCCGAGCACCTGATTCCCACCGCCGCTATTCACCTGAATGAGCCGGTGAATAGTGGCGCCAGTAAACGATCTAATAGATCATCATTTTCCTATCACTTTTATTCCAAAATGGAGATTGAAGAAAATGGGTTGAACAAGGAAATTACATCAGAACACCTCTTTTTTCCACATCCAACTTTAATGAGCTGAAACAAGCATTCAATAGTAGCAAAAAAAGCATGAAAAGAAGCATGAAAAAAAGCATGAAAAAAAGCACGAAAGCATGGAAAAAAGCATGAAAAGAAGCATGAAAAAAAGCAAGAAAAAAAGCAAGAAAGCATGAAAAGAAGCATGAAAAAAGCATGAAAAGAAACGCAACGAGACTACGGGTACAAGCTCACATCAATGGCAGCAAAAAGCTGCTTTTTTTGTGCTGAAAAAAAAGCAACGTGGGCACATAGCCTTACCTTGGCAGGCGGTGACGTGGACAAGGGATAATGTGCAGTAACTGTGGCAGTGAATATAAGAAGTTCAGCACTTGAGGAATGAAGAAGAGTAGCATAGTTTTACTGAAGTGTCCAATGATTCCAACTACAGCAAAAGTCATCCCCGCAAAGTAACAAAATGTGTCACCAACAAAGACTCTGGAAGGATACCTGGGGAAGGAAAATATTCAGAAAGGAAAAAATACAACCAGCAGACGGTACAATACAGTAGACATAATGCTTGTACAAAAACTACAGTGTACCCACGATCAATCTTGTGTTACTTCAGGCTTAGGAAACTGAAATAGATAAAAGTAGTAACACCCGCTCTTTGTAGTGGCAAGTGTTGCAAGGAGCAGCCGCATAAAACCTCAGCAAAGGATACCCCCGCAACAGAGCAGTTCCCTGGGACACCCCCGCAACAGAGAAGTTCCCTGGGACACCCCCGCAACAGAGAAGTTCCCTGGGACACCCCCGCAACAGAGAAGTTCCCTGGGACACCCCCGCAACAGAGAAGTTCCCTGGGACACCCCCGCAACAGAGAAGTTCCCTGGGACACCCCCGCAACAGAGAAGGTCCCTGCGACATTGCCGCAATAGAGAATTTCCCTGGAATACCCCACAACAGAGAAGGTCCATGGGATACCCTTGTAATAAAGAGTGACTCTCCCAGATTTGATTGCTTTTACATAGAGTGCATCTTTGGCTCTGAAGAACTTGCCCTGCATTATACAGATAGCCTATTGATTTAAATGGGTACCATCTACGGCTTAGTTTCCAGATATGGCACTGCAGGCCGTGCTGTGGAGATAAGGTTTTGACTCCTATTTTTCCACACGTGGCTAATTGATAAGAACAAGTTTACTGTAGTAAATTAGGCAAGATCACGCTTGGATAGATTCTATTTATCGCCATATCCAAGAGCCATAGATTATAAACTTCTATACATTTCTACAAGAATTAATAAATTGTTAGCCAGTACTGCTAACAAAATAGTTTTTGTAAAGCTGTAGTTGCAACATTTCTATTAGTTTTACGCAATAATTAATAACTCAGACGCCACAACTTAATTTCACAGCCCTGGAAGCAGGTAAAGAAAGCAGTGACAAGCGGATCTCTGGCTCCTGCCACAATGTGGAGTCAAGGGCCCTTTTAAGATACAGTTCAAATTAAAATCAGTGACACACACACACACACACACACAGTTGTGTTCAAAAGTTTACATACCCAGGCAGATTTTTTGCTTTTCAGAGAATATGAATGGTACACAAAATCTTTTTTCCACTCATAGTCAGTGGTTGGGTGAAGCCATTTATTGTCAAACTACTGTTTTCTCTTTCTAAATCATAATGACAACCAAAAACATCCAAATGACCCCGATCAATAGTTCACATACATTTTTTACCTGGAGAGTTTCTGCATCTAAGGCTAGTTTCACACTTGCGTTAATTACCTTCTAGCGCAATCCGCCGTTTTGGAAAACAGCGGAATCCGTTAACGAATTCCGCTGTTTCTCATAGACTTGAATGGATGACAGATTGTGCCAGAAGTACCTGCGTTGCTTCCGCTGGACGACGCTGCGTTGCTTCCGCTGGGCAGAAGGAACGCAGCATGTAACGTTATTTGCTTGCGTTAAGTGATGCAGAGCGGCGGATTCTGTTACATCCGTCAATAGTTATAATGGATCCCTATGGTGGCAGATTCCGTTGCAAAGTGCTTTACAACGGAATCCGCCGCTGGATTCCGCTAATGTCTACTGAGCATGCCCAGAATGGGAAAAAAAAACAAAAAACAAAGCCGACGCATTCCGTTAGACGGACGCCTAACGGATGCAACAGGTCCGTTATTTCACAGGAATCAGCTAACTGATTCCTGTGAAATAATGGACCCGTTGCATCCGTTGACAACACAAAAATAACGGATGCGTCAAAACAACGCAGCAACGGACCCAGCGGATTCAACCCAACGCAAGTGTGAAACTAGCCTAATACAATTCTGACAGAAAAATTTGCATATAAATCTTGGTGTATCCGAAAGAGAAAAGTGATATGTTGTGGATTTGAAAAACAAACTGTAGGTCATAAAAACAAAAAAAAAAAACAAAAAACACAGTGGGCATGAAATATCTGTAAATCCCAGCCACTTTGCTGTAAGATGCTATGATTTTGTGTATCAAAAACTCATTGTGGGGACACAGCATAGCAGACTTCACATTTTCTTAAAATAAGTTATACAAAAAGCAGTTCTTACCAGTTATGGTACAGCAATCCCAATGTGGTGAAAAAGAAAGGAATAATAAGATAGAGAGAAAAGAGATGGTCATCACGGCAGTCACCTGGAAAGCAGGAAGCAAAGTGAATGTGCTGGAGCCTCAGGGGGGTAACAAAGCAGCACAATCGCCTAAAGGGTATGATCCCACTTGTGTATGACTCGTGCGAGTCTGCCATCGGTATCACCCGGAACGGTGCACATTCTCCTGACACGAGCGGGTCGGCTGCATGTATTTCCAGGCGCTCCTGTCAGGAGAGTGTGTGCCATGCCGGGTGATACCGATGCCAGACTCGCACGAGTCATACACAAGTGGAATCATATCCAAATACAAACACCGCAGAAAAGCACGAGGACAGCAACGAGACTACGGGTACAAGCTCAGATCAATGGCAAAATGTGTCACCTTTGCACGGTTAGGCTACGTTCACATGTTGCATTTTTTGCAGCGTCTTTTTCCTGCAGGCAGAACCTACTCTCTTGGCAATAAAGAAGCCGCTTACAAAAAGAAGGTTTTGTTGTATTTTTTTTTTTGCAAGCAGTCTCACTCGACTGCAGCAAATATATACAAGCATGATGATGGAGGTGAGAGGAGATCTGCAGAAAGCCGAGACACGCAAATGTGTTTTCTAGGATGTTTGGCAGGGCGTCACAGGATTTCTAACAGCAGACACAGGACCCTGCAGAAATCCCCTGCCTGCCAGGTCTACCGATCAGCACCCCGCTGTGGCATTGTGCCAAGGACTGATGGCTGACAGAAGTGGCGGACGCCATCTTACATATCACAATTATGCCTAACAATGGCTTTTAAAAGCTTAAACTGCTGTGACTGGAGCCAGAGCCAATGTCATAAGTGTTGGGTGCCGCCAGCTCTGTAACACACCCACACTGCATGGAGCGGGCTCAGCTACCGAGGCTGCTCACCCACTCCATATACTGATGGTGCACAGTGAATTTCTATTCATGTCGGCCTAGCAAGGAATATTCTTCCCTGCAAAGCAAAACCACCCACCCACAAGGCTGCACAGTGATGTGGCATCATAGCTGTTATTATTCTGTTATCCCTGGTACGACCATGTCTGCTATTCTCATGTCCTGTACAGTCCTGTTCTCAGCAGGCAAAACACGTGCAGCAGTTTTAGCAAATCTGCTGATGTAAAATGGGAAACTCATAAAAAACACTTAGTCTGAGCCTATTGCAGAATAAGGAATTTGTAAAATACCTTCTATTGGATGTAGCCCCCTGTGTGTGACCACCTCCACTCCTTGAGTAGGGTGTTCTAAACAAGTGAAAAAAGGACACCCGCTTAAGAATAAGTACTCCCTCAAAAGCCCAAGTACTCACCATTCAGTTCTGCTATATTAAAGATGATTATGGAACCAGCAATGACCAGAGACTGCCCAGCCTCCAGACCATTGATTCCTGCCAGGATATTGATGGCATTGGTACAAAAGACTGCCAGCATGCCCATATAGACATAATACAGGACACCTATTAGCAAAAGGGAGGAAATATATAAACAGAAGGTTACTCAGAGAAAGCAGTATCCAAACTATAGAGGAGCGAACGAGATAAGTGTAAAGTGATGGCGTGCCGATCTCCAGCACAAAGCAGGGACTGTAGAGCTGTGTGCAATACTCTGATACATGGCAGGACATCATCCGGAAACGTCAGCAGATCGGCAGACAACTAATGGGCCAAGGAAGCCACCATTTTTGGCAAGTCCACAGCTGTTTTATTGGTATATGGCATGTCCGCCCCTTACTTTCTGGTGTTCCCACACAGCTGTTCACCCCCCCCTTATCCCCCCAACTAAACATTCTGAATGGCACTAAATAAGAAAGAAAGAAGGAAAAAAAAAAAAAAAAAAAAAAAAAAAAAAAGAACAAGACCATTTTTACAGCTTGGCCAACAACTTACAATTTTGCTATTTTTTTGTTATATACCGTATTTTTCGTATTATAAAATGCACTCTTATCCCAAAAATGTGGGAGGAAAATGAGGGGTGCGCCTTAAAATGCGAATGTAGCTTATCGGGAGGTGGAGAATCTGCCTGTGCGGGCCACCCACTGCCTGTGCGGGCCACCCACTGCCTGTGCGGGCCACCCACTGCCTGGAGCAGGGAGGAAAATGAGGGGTGTGTCTTAAAATCCAAATGTAGCTTACCGGGAGGTGGAGAATAGGCCACCTGCATGTGTGGGTGGCTGTGTGTGGCAGGGTGGAGTGGCGGGTATCCCAGATGCTCTGTCTTCAAATAATGGCGCGCAGAGATAGTGTGTGCACAGATGGAGCTCCTGGCTTGTCGTTGAGCCAAGAGCTCCAAATGTGCACGCGCCAACTCCGGGGCCCATTTCTTTGAAGCCCGCACCGCCGACAGAGCATCCGTGACACTCACCTCATCGCCTTGCTCCACGCAGCAAGCACAGCCCCCACCCCACCGCAGTGCCTGCAGCATCGGCCTACTCCACCACCGCCCCTGCCTCCTGTGACCCCGCTCCACCACCGCTGCCGACTCCCCTCCAGTAAGACACCATCAGATTATAAAAAGGACCCCATATATAATTTTTTGTACCGGTTTTTTTTCCTCTAAATTTGGGGTACATTTTATAATCCGATGCATTTTATAAAACGAAAAATACGGTATTCAAAATGTAAATATCAACTTTCCATTTATTTTATAAAACTTTACAGCAGGCACTAGATATGTCCACAACCTACCCTCTTAACAGTTTATAATGTGGTTTTCAAAGTGTTGGCCCAAACAAGAGGGGTGGGAGTTAAAAAATGGATTTCTCCAACTTTATCTCCAAATTTGCATGAACTACATGAAGAAAGCTTAGCGCCTGTCACAAGTTTGGTCCCGTTTTACTAAAATGGTGTAATTATTCTAATGTTACTAAAAACTGCCTGTCTTCTCTCCAAATGTTACCATACATCAATAATAATAATTCACACATAATTCAATAATTCAGATGAATATACTTACTCAAGTCCACATGAAGCCCGAGGATCGGCCTGAAGGGCTTGGGCACTACAATAGTGGTGTTACCAAAGGTGGTAAAGTAGACCATTAATAATGGCAGTGACGCCGCTGTGGGTAACAATAGCTTATGCCGCCAGCGGAGATTGAGGACGTCATCAGCAAAACCAAGAAATATCATACAGCAAATGGCAAGAAGAGATCCAATAAGGGCAACAAACTGGAAAAAGACACAAAAACGCTTAGTAGTGATGTCCAACGATGGAGGTGGTCAGCAATATCACACAAGAGCTCATAGGGGCATTTACAAGAGTTCAGGGTTTGCCAGGGAATGAGAAGTGAAGATTGAATGTCTACACTGAAGATCCACAACAAAAAGTACAATAAAAGTGCCTGGGGCTGTAAGTGGCATTTAGGGTGTACCGTGTACACACAGATCTGTGGATTTACAGCCATACACAAGAATGTGCACAGCATCTTAATAAATAGAGGAGAACCATAATGTCTCGTGTCATGAAGTGTCATCTATACGTACATGTAGGACGTGTTGCTGCAGAGATGGAGACTCCCCCTGCTCAGGTAAACATCGTATGATGCCAGAGTCTACACAAGCTCATTTAGGTAAAGGGTTTCCAAAAACAAAGTTGCTTTAATCAATAGATCTTGGAATTATAAGAAATTCTACAATGGGATGTTATATAAGATGTTCCTGTGCTGAGATAATGGACACATATATAAGATTATCTCCTCACAGGAACACTTTATATAACATCCACTCATGAAACCTATTACTATTCCAGGATCTTTTCATGGGAAAACCCTTTTATGTAATGGAGTGGACTTTCATCAGGATGAATCAGCTACAAATAGCCCACCTACAGTACAGTCAGCTGATCCCACCTATATCAGGGGTATCGGCCGACCATGTGATGTGTCTGAGGGTCTCCAAACTGTCCACCAACTGATGAGGACATCGGAATTTCTTTTTGCCCCATGGTGGAATAAGCCTAGAGAACAGGAGCTGAGTTTCTCAGTATGGGGGAGTCTGGAGGGGAAGAGCCATGAAATGTTCAGGTAACAGCTGTCTAATGTGTAGGGGCCTAAACGTGTGTCATTTTGCTGCACAATATAGGTCCTGTGGGACCAAGCCCCGGAGTCAGGATTCATACGTCTGCTTAGAAATGTCACCTCATTATGGGGGAACGCTTTACACTTCTCTTCAATGAAACAACTCAAAAATGGAACCGGAATGAAGAAAAACAGGATGAGCAGGAAAACGGCGCCGCTGATCACTCCGAGAGACTCGGGGCTGTGGAAAGAAGAATAAGGGGTGAACACCATAGGGCTGTGCATGTAATGTTAATAACAACCAACCTCATCCCCTGCAGGGGACGTCTGTGCAATAAAACAGGGTAAAGGTGGAAACATCCAAACCCTTAGATGTGGCGACTGACAGCAGCCAACCAGAAGGAGAGCACCATCCGTGACACCTCCGCCTGTGATAGCCATCACGAGGCATTGGTACCTGCTGTCAGTAGCACGGTAGTCAGATTTAAAATAAAATATATATAATATAGAGGGTGCACAGCTTTAATAGTTTTCACCCCCTCCTAAATCAATAGTAAATGAGAATAGGAAACTGTGTCATAGGCCTCTTTCACACGTCCATGTCTCCGATACGTGTTTGGTCCGTTTCCTCATGTACCGGAGACACGGGCACAAGTAGACCCATTTAAATTAATGGGTCTGCGCTCACGTGCGTATTCTGCCATGGACCATGTGTACATGTGGAGCATACATGTGCCCGTGTGCGCCACACATAGACATGTCCGTTTTTCTCCGGTATCACGGGTGTCACACGAAACGCAAACGGACCATACGGTGGTGTTCCGTGTGACACGCGCCGGAGAAAACACGTGTCTGAGAAAATTAATAAAAAAACCTTTACTCCCCTTCTCCTGCCCTCCTGTCTCTGCCGCTGCTGTCACTTGCTTCCGACCGGCGCTCATTATGCTCATTGCATATTCACTTCACTGCGGCCAGAAGCAGCAGCAGCGGGGAGTCTGCAGGACCGGAGACCGAAGATCAGCACCACGGACAGCGACGCCAGGGACAGGTGAGCAGAAAGTTCCCGTTCTCCATGTGGTATCACAGATAACACACGGAGAACACACGTGTGCCATAAACACAGGTCATGGAGGGCAAAAAGCACCTTTGACACGTCCGTGAAAAATGTGCGTGGTTTTTCACGGACGTGTGAAAGAGGCCATACATTGTATCGGAGAAATCGCTGCTTTAAGTCTCAAAATTCTCTATTTACAGGTGAAATGTGTCTTCAATGAACCCAGCCTTTCCCATTACTGAGATAGGAGATGGCAGTTGGTGCTTACAAAGTTCTATGGAGGAGCCTTAAGAGTGAGGAGAACTTATAGCAGAACGTCTGTATCTGATATTAGCTCTTCCTCCCATCTATAAAGAAGCCCTCCCATGCAAACCGCACAGCCCCCTCCCCCCCAGCGCAAACCGCACGCCCCCCCCAGCGCAAAACCGCACGCCCCCCCCAGCGCAAAACCGCACGGCCCCCCCCAGCGCAAAACCACACAGCCCCCTCCCCCCAGCGCAAAACCACACGGCCCCCTCCCCCCAGCGCAAAACCACACGGCCCCCTCCCCCCAGCGCAAAACCGCACGGCCCCCTCCCCCCAGCGCAAAACCGCACGGCCCCCCCCAGCGCAAAACCACACGGCCCCCTCCCCCCAGCGCAAAACCGCACGGCCCCCTCCCCCCAGCGCAAAACCGCACGGCCCCCTCCCCCCAGCGCAAAACCGCACGGCCCCCTCCCCCAGCGCAAAACCGCACGGCCCCCTCCCCCCAGCGCAAAACCGCATGGCCCCCTCCCCCCAGCGCAAAACCGCATGGCCCCCTCCCCCCAGCGCAAAACCGCACGGCCCCCTCCCCCCAGCGCAAAACCGCACAGCCCCCAGCGCAAAACCGCACAGCCCCCTCCCCCCAGCGCAAAACCGCACAGCCCCCTCCCCCCAGCGCAAAACGCACAGCCCCGGCCCTGTCCAGCCCTCCAGCATTGTGCAGTCACAGCGCAGACACTTACATCTCCTTCTTGCTCGGCTTGTTCAGGTCCACTCCGCACAGTCTCGCCGCTATGAAGTGACTCTGGAAGGCGGGGATCAGTGCAGCCGTTGCCAGGCCGCCCAGCAGCGAGAGGCCCACATTCACCAGCAGCGCTATTACCGGCATCTTCGCCGGCTTCCAGCACTGCACAGTGCACACTTCCTGCTTCCTCAGCCGAGAGCTGTCACCTCTGTAGCGTGGACGCGTACTCCATGCAGTGATTGGCCGGCGAGAGGAAAGGGCGTGTTCTAAATGAAAGTGACAGAACTGGTGGTTGTATTCGCAGTGTGAGAGATTCTGGGAGCAGAGCTCCGCCTGGTGGCGGGAGGAGGTACAGCTAACATACAGCTGGTTGGAGGAAAATAATCCTATAGAATGACATTTTCTATCGCTATCCATCCATTACAGCTTTTATTTCCAGGTTTTCACACTTTATATACAGATGTTCGTGCTGTCCTCACCCGTGTTATCTGTGGCACTGGTAGGTTCTCAGCTGAATTGCTGCATCTTCTATATTAGAGCCTCCACAGACAATTGATTAGAACACAGTAATTAGCATACCTCCCAACTTTTGAAGAAAGGAAAGAGGGACAAAGTATGTGGCGCGCTGCATGTGCCACGGCAAATTTTGATCACACCCCTAGCCACACCCCTAGCCACACCCATTTGGCAGTAAGGGTCATTCAGCAGATGCCCCGACTGTTCATGCATAGTCATAGCAGCCAGAATTTTCTTATATTTCTACCGTGTTTCCCCGAATGTAAGGCCCTGTCTTACATTAATTTTACCCCCAAAAGTCCCACCCTGCCTTACTTTCGGGGGAGGCCTTACATTGGAAAAAAAATGACAATCCTCCCCCCTGCAGCCTCCCCATTGTTTGAGAGTCCGGCATCCACCCCATCCTCCCCCCTGCAGCCTCCCCATACAGTGGTTCTGCCCCCCACTCTGCCACCACACACACTGACACATACGGTACCGGTACAGCCCCACACGGCACCCACACACATATCGTACCGGTACCGTACACACACACACACACACACACACACACACACACTGACACATACAGCCCCATACGGCACCCATACACATACCGTACACATACCGTACACACACACACACACACACACACACACACACACACAGAGTTTCGTAACTTACCGTTACTTTCCTTCTTTATCGATCTCCTCTGCGGTGCCGGGCTGACGATTCAGATGCCAGGGACGCTGGACCAATCGGAGCGAGCCTGCAGGCGGTGACGTCGCGGCTGATTTCGGCCAATCAGCTGCGAGCCGGCTGATTTCGGCCAATCAGCTGTGAGCCCGCTGACTGGCCAATCGCAGCACGAGCTGAGGGCCAATCAGCTGCGAGCCGGCTGACTGGCCAATCGCAGCTCGAGCTGAGGGCCAATCAGCTGCGAGCCGGCTGACTGGCCAATCACAGCTCGAGCTGATGGCCAGCAGGGAGCCTTGCGGGGGCCATTCACCGGAGGCGGACCACGGGTGGCACGAGACTGGAGAAGGCCTGGATGGAGCGAGGGAACAGCGGCAAGTTCCTGTACTGTCCCCAGTGACCCCACCCATATGCGGCCTTACATTACGCCGCGACCACCACCCATAGGCGGCCTTACATTCCCCGGGCCCCCCCCCGCTACCCTGCCTTACAATCGGGGGGGTGCCCCACATTGGCGGACCCCCCCGAAACCCCCACCCTGCCTTACTTTCGGGGGGGGTCCTACTTTCGGGGAAACACGGTATGTGTCACTATATGACATGTTGCTTATTTGTGCCTATAAGGCCGTGTTCACATGTTGCATAAATCCTGTTTCTTTTTGTTTCTGTCTGCACCAAACTACACAATAACAATCTTCTCTGGTTATTCCATTTTTTCTGCCTTTTCTCCATTATTTAATGCGTATTTGGTTCAGATGTGAATCTGCGGTTTTAAGTGTTTTTATTGTACAGAGAAGCTTTTTCCTGCGTTTTTTTAAGCTCCACATAGAAACCTCTAAAGAAAAAAAAAAACAACAAAACCGCAGAGTTCGGTGGCATCTTTTCATGGAATCACATCCACTTTGCTTGGACAATTACACTCAGCAGAATAAATGTGCAAAAAACAGCAGAAAAAAAAAATGCAGCATTTACACTACATGTGAACACGGACTAATTTCCCAAGCAAAGTGGATGAGACGTCATGAAATCTCCGCCACTTTTGCGACTAAAGACGCAAGAATTGTGCGGTTTTGGTGTTTTTTCTTTATAAGCTTCAGGATTGACATCTGCACCAAACATGTATCAAATAAGGGACAATGCATAAAAAATACCGCAAGACAAAACAATCACTGATCTCAGGGAGACCAGCCAGAGAAAACACTGCCGGCAGCCAACAAGAGCGCTCAACACAGTGAAATCTTAGGTGCATTGCCCCCTGGGAAATATGCAAATCTAAAAAGTCCATGGAGCCTCTGTTAGGAGTCTCGACACAGAAACTAGCCAGCTATCCTTCCGGGTAGGACCTAGCCAAGGAGTGGCTCTTTTTAGGAGACCACCATAACCACCATATTAAGTGGCCCTTTTAGTCAATATCCAACTCTTTGACAAGTTTAAAGATATGACAAGATATTCCCTTGTCATATCTTTAAACTTGTCAAAGAATTGGATATTGACTAAAAGGGCCACTTAATATGGTGGTTATGGTGGTCTCCTAAAAAGAGCCACTCCTTGGCTAGGTCCTTCCCGGAGGGATAGCTGGCTAGTTTCTGTGTCGAGACTCCTAACAGAGGCTCCATGGACTTTTTATATTTAAAAAATACCGCAGGCACTCAATAATCAGAGAAGAATGTTATTGTATAGCATGCTGCGGACACCTGCAGAAAAAACGCAGCATTTACGCTACGTGTGAACACGGCCTCAACAATACATATTTATTACATTTTTTTATGTGTTTGAATAAAGAAAAATAATACATTGCGCCATTTTTTTACGCCATTTACCAATCCCCATAAATAATCTGATTGCTGTGTTGCTCTGGTCGTTACGATTACAGGGACACCAAATATGTCCATGTTATTTGCTGATTTGTGATGTTTATTATTTTATAAAAAAAAGTGTAATAAAACGACTTTATTCTATTTTTTTTTCATTATTTTTATTCATTTTATTAGGAGAATAAAAACCATTTTTCCTCTCGCTTTAGAATACAGGATATAGTGATGCTGCTCTGTACAATGGAGCTCTGTGTCCTGTGTAATCTTCTATGTAATCAGTCAATGCATTGTAGGTTCATATATCTATATAAAAATCCTCCTCCTGATATCATCAATTGTAGTAGCTCAACAGCTAGAAAAGCTAGGAGGGCAGCTGGACACATGTTTGAAAGTTACTGGTCTGAATCCAAGGTGGTGAAAATAAAGAAAAAATTGTTATATTTGTATTTTTTTTTCTCATTTCTTTATAGTAGTTTTATGGGAACAAATGAATCTGACTCATTCCTTCACCTACATTGAGATACAATATCTATCTATCTATCTATCTATCTATCTATCTATCTATCTATCTATCAATCCATTCATCCATCCATCCATCCATCCACCTATCATGTATCTATGTGTGCAGAAGAGACCTGTCCTGTGCCCTGCAGATAGCACAGGATTTCTTGTAGCATCTTATTTATTGTGGTTAATAATGGAACCTGTTATTTACAGTCAGTCGCAGTTTTTCTTACACACGGATGGATGTTCCTTGTCCTAGATAAACCACCGAGTCCATCAGCCAAATAATATACAAAGAGAAGCAAAATGTTATCCAGCATCTTGAGATGGAAAAGATTACTAACGTTAATCCAGCGAAGCCACCATCTATCTGCCATATAGGGAAATCCCCTATAAGAGTCAGTATGTGGTGGTGTGAAGCATTACCCTCCATACACTCTTCTATCTGGAGACTTTGGTGAATAGTCGTCTTCTCTTTCCACAGTCACACATTACATAATTATCAGGTAATGATCGGCCCCCAGTGTCTGTACTGGATGTGACCAGTCATTCTGTGGGGACTGAGGCCTATAACACCATCACTATGGATTCAAAACTAGTATTACATGTAGGATAAACCCTTTACTAGTCCTGGTTATTCTGACAATACTGCTCTATAGGCAGATCAGGCCTTTTTTTTTTTTTACATGTACTGTACAGTATTTATACTGAGGTCCCTCTTGTACTATCATCACATATAGAGGCTTCCCTGAAGAGTAATTACATATAGCCTAAGATAATGACACTGACACTGGGGGTACAGGATAATGACACTGACACTGGGGCTACAGGATAATGACGCTGACACTGGGGGTACAGGATAATGACACTGGCACTGAGGTACAGAATAATGACACTGACACTGGGGGTACAGGATAATGACACTGGCACTGAGGTACAGGATAATGACACTGACACTGAGGGTACAGGATAATGACGCTGACACTGGGGGTACAGGATAATGACACTGACACTGGGGCTACAGGATAATGACGCTGACACTGGGGGTACAGGATAATGACACTGGCACTGAGGTACAGAATAATGACACTGACACTGGGGTACAGGATAATGACACTGACACTGGGGGTACAGGATAATGACACTGACACTGAGAGAACAGGATAATGACACTGCCACTGAGGGTACAGGATAATGACACTGACTCTCGGGGTACAGGATAATGACACTGACACTGAGGGTACAGGATAATGACACTGACACTGGGGGTACAGAATAATGACACTGACACTGGGGGTACAGGATAATGACACTGGCACTGAGGTACAGGATAATGACACTGACACTGAGGGTACAGGATAATGACGCTGACACTGGGGGTACAGGATAATGACACTGACACTGGGGCTACAGGATAATGACGCTGACACTGGGGGTACAGGATAATGACACTGGCACTGAGGTACAGAATAATGACACTGACACTGGGGTACAGGATAATGACACTGACACTGAGGGTACAGGATAATGACACTGACACTGAGAGAACAGGATAATGACACTGCCACTGAGGGTACAGGATAATGACACTGACTCTCGGGGTACAGGATAATGACACTGACACTGAGGGTACAGGATAATGACACTGACACTGGGGGTACAGGATAAGGACACTGACACTGGGGGTACAGGATAAGGACACTGACGTCGGGGTACAGGATAAGGACACTGACACTAGGGTGCAGGATAATGACACTAACACTGGGGGTACAGGATAATGACACTGAAACTAGGGTTACAGGATACTGACGCTTGATACTCGGTACAGGATAAGACACATGGGGCACAGGATAATTACTCTGGGCACTCAGTTCTTTTCCTCAGCACCCAGCTTTTCTATGTTCTGATAGCCATCTTGTCTTCACCACCCAGCTTTCTCATATCAGAGAATGGGAAAGCTGGGAGCTGGGGAGCCAAGGACAAGATGGATATCAGAACACTGAAAGGCTGGGTGATGAAGAAAAGAGCCTCTTTCTATTAGCTTAGTGTGATGCCCTGGACTAGCCAGGTAGTCACATACGTAACAACATACACACCCCCCACCCTAGACAGTTACAACAGTCAACCAAAAACCCTTGTTGCCTCCCTCGAGGGTCTGATGTCCACACCAGGTGGGGTGGAGCCAGGCGGTTGGCCCCACCCACTGAGGAGTTCACAGGCCTGGAGGCGGGAAAAGCAGTAGATGAGTTCAGGAGGTGAAAGTGAGAGGTCACAAAACTGCAAGTGTCTGGGTCGGAGCCCAGGCACTGACAGCAAGGTTGGCAGATGGTGGTGGCCGTCTGCAGGAGTTAGTGGAACTCTTCAGAGCCATAAGGACCAGGGTCGGGCGTTGGCTCGCCGGTACCGAACCGGGGAGCGGAGTGAAGCTAAGCACACAGGCAGGGCCATCGGACCCCGACCAGGCTTGGAGCCGCCGTTAATAGTCAAATCCAAGTGTGACAGGAACCCCAGGGGTTTCCTAACAACCAAGACCCGACAGAAGGCAACAGTCCACACCGAGAGGATATACAGCCATCGCCACAAGCTAGAGATCCAAGATCCAAGGGCCAGCGCCTGCAGGCAAAACGGGCTCCTACGGCACCTATACGCCAGGAAGCGGACTACCGGTGTGCAACCACAGGAGTCAGAACATTCTAACAGGTGCAGGGAAAGACAGCCACCATCAGCCGTCCGGGGAGAGCACAACAACACTGCAGCCGGCTGCGGGATCCGTCCATCCGGTCGTTTTGGTTTACCAGAGACTCTGTCATTGATTGTCTGAGTGAGTACACCAGTGCCGTCCGGCACCGCGCCGCGCTGTCCCTGCAACCCTGCACCCCAGCCATCCAGCCTCCCCGTTACACCACCGGGCCCCGGGATCACCAACCCCCTACCCACGGAGGGAACAACATCCTAGCTGCTCCCTACCACTTCTCCCGGGTTCCCCGTCACCAGCAGCGGGGGTGCCCTTGTGGCGCCCTGGACAAGCCAGGGGCCACAGAGCACAACACCCACACACCCCACACTCCCGGTCAGGCACACCGAAGTCAGACACAAAACCCTTGTTGCCTTCCTCCAGGGGCTGATGTCCACACCAGGGGGTGGGCCAGGCGGTTGGTGCCGCCCACCGAGGAGTTCACAGTCCTGGATGCGGGAAAACCAGGTAGTTTTGGAAGAGAAGTGAGAGGAGTAAAGTGGCAGTTAAGCAGCCTGAAGTTGGTCCGGGTGTGTGGCCCGGACGGATCAGCAAGGTTGGCAGACGGTGGTGACCGTCTGCAGGAGTTGCCTATCAGAGCTTACCGTAATGACCGTGGACGGGCGGTGGCCCGGCGGTACCGGACCGGTACGCAAAGAGAAGCCAGCACCATCTGACAGGGGCTTACGGACCCCGGCAAGGCTAGGAGTCGCCATGAATTTGCCAAATTCGTTAGTGAAGGGAACCTCCTGGGTTTCCCAGCAGCCAAGTCCCGACAGAAGGCAACAGTCCAACCAGGAGAGGGAGACACCGCCACCGCCAAGGCAACCATTTCCCAGGGCCAGAGCCTGCGGGCAAAAGGGGCTCCTCCAGCCCATACCCAAGCTGGGGAGCGGGTTACCGGTGGGAACCCATTGGAACCATCTACCATACATAGGTGCAGGTAAAGGCAGTCACCATCAACCTGCCGGGAGAAACAACACCGCAGCTGTCTGTGGGACCCGTCCATCCAGCCGTGTGTTTTACCAAGAACTGTGTCCTCATCATTGGCTGAGTGAGTACCACCGTGCCGTGTGGCACAGCGCTGCCCCCGCGACCCTGCACCTCACCAGGCCATGTAACCCGCCAGTCATCCATCCCTACCCCCATCACCGGGCCCCGGGACAACCAACCCCCTACCCACGGAGGGGAGAATTAACAACAAGGCTGCTCCCTGTCACCGCTCCCGGGATCCCCGTCTAGAGCAGCGGTGGTGTCACCAATATCACCACAACCGTGGGTGGCGTCACGGACAATAACTAAATCCCCACAATTCCCCACCCTTTTCACTCACGGGCGAGGAGCGCCGCTCGAGTCCCCGGGATCCGGCCCACCGCTCGAGCCACCACCGAGCAGCGGCAGCAGCAGCGGCTGGACCCGAGCAGTGGGAGAGCGCAGCGTCCCCTCCTCCGCCCGCGACAACTTGGCGTCACGAACAGGATTCTACCGTTCTACCAACTGGTGGAAGTGCGCCTTGTGTGACCGCCTGAGGTGTCCGGCCGAAAAATTTGTGAAGCCGCCATCTTGGGCGCGAAGAATTCCCGCTCGAGCATCTCCTCGAGTAGGGGAGGCGCAAAGGCCAAAACCCCGCCCCTGTAGAGGAGCAGCCGGAAAGAGACTAAGGGGGACGAAATGGCGACTGGTCGCATGTGAGCGCGGCTATAAAAGCAGGGACGCCAGGACCCTGCGGCCATCTTGTTCCTGGGAAAGGCCGCCAGCAAGATATATATGCCGTCCCGTAGCACCGCAGCCCCCGCGCCTGGAACCGCAGCGTGGGTGGAGATCCGGACCGCGCAGCTCCAACAACGGCTGCAGGTCAAGATGCAGCTCCTCTTGGAGGAGTTGGAGGCCGACATGGCGGAGGTTATAGCGACCGTGCAGAGACGCGAAGAGGAGGGAGCTTCGGAAGGGAGGGTGAGTGACCCACGCCCCGGTACCCCTAGTGGGTCGGTCATCGTGGCTGCGGGACCCGGTCTGAACCCTCTCGCCCTGCTACCTCCCTCGCTACCCGTATCGGCTGCCGTGACCCCGCCACTAGGCCCGCTACCCGCGCAACCAGTAGCGGTACCCTGCATGTCCGCCCAGGCGGATCGACCTGTAGCCGGAGCCCGTGACTGACCGGAAGTGCTGCCCTGGAAAGTCCAGAAGCCCGAGCCGAAGGCATTTACAGAGACTTCCCCTGAGCCGGAGCCGACAGGCGCTCCGTGCAGAAGGCCCAACGGAAGAAAGCCCCTGTGCCCATCCCCCACACCTCGGCTGAGGTTGCGCCGGGTTGCTGCTGCAAAGCGGCACCCCAGGCCAAGTCACCGCGGGACCTTCCACCCAGATTGCCAGTGGTGGGCAGTGTCCAGAAGGTCTCTCGGGGCCCGACCCGTCTGCCGGAGCTCACAGCAGCACCGTATTAGGACAGGGAGCCGACACCGCTGGGCCCGGAGATTGCGGAAAGGGAAAGGAAGAAGGCGGAGATGGTAGCCCGTACGATCCGGGAGAAGGAGAGCCTCCGCCAAGCGACCTTCCGTGTCCGGGGCCTCCTGTATGAAGGGCAGGTGAGGCGGTTTGATGTCTGCCGGGGCTATGGCTTCATATATGAACCGGGCCTGGAGGCCGAAGTCTTCATAGCCCAGCGGGATGTTAATGCCCACCTGCCGGAGGAGCACCCAGGCCGTAACCTGATGCCGGGCGACCTGGTACAGTACACCCGGCACTGTGGGGAGAGGGGGTGGTTTGCGCTGGATGCCAAGCTGAGGGGCAGCCAGGAGACCCGGGTGTCCACCGCATCCCCTCCCCCAGCCGACACCGAAGAGTCGGAATAAGGTCAGCGGAGCCCCGCTGCAGTTATTCCCCGTTGGGACCACCAAAGTACCGTTTAACTGTTTTTGAAAGAATGAAAAGAATGATTTACCGAAGAGTCACCTGATTTGCTGCTTGATTAGAAACGGTCGTTGCCGGCAACTGGTCCCCGTTGGGACTCCCTTTTCATATTATGCGTAGAAACTACTACGGACAAGCCCGAGAACTAGCAGGGCAACCACAAACTTGTGGCATGTAAATAATAATGCTGTTGTGGCTTCCACCGTTACCGCCTCCGGAGAGGCAGATTGGAGGAAGGGCCCGCAGTGGAGCAGGCTGGGGCCCAGCCACCACCGGAACCGGTGGCGATCCTCTGGGGGTTTCAGGGGTTCCCCATGGACGTGGGTCCCCTGAAAAGCACAGAACCCACTCGGGCAACTTGTGCAGGACTGGGGTCAAGGGGTGCTGCCTGTTTGCTTAGGGGCAGCATCAGGGACAGGTTGCTTGGGTGGGAGAGAGCGGAAGCCGTTACCGTTTGCAACGTTAAAGTAAGAGTACCTCCCAATGTGGGAAGATGTTATTTTAATTGTAATCTCTGTTTTACCGTTTATCTTTTCAGTTGTGAAAATAAAACCGGTGATGGACGGGCAGCCCGCGGACGGTCTGCATTTAACTAAGGGGGAATGTGGCACTCTGGACAAGCCAGGGGCCACAGAGCACAACACCCACACACCCCACACTCCCGGTCAGGCACACCGAAGTCAGACACAAAACCCTTGTTGCCTTCCTCCAGGGGCTGATGTCCACACCAGGGGGTGGGCCAGGCAGTTGGTCCCGCCCACCGAGGAGTTCACAGTCCTGGAGGCGGGAAAACCAGGCAGTTCAGTGAGGAGTAGAGTTGAGGAGTGGAGAGAGATTAGTTTTGGAAGAGAAGTGAGAGGAGTAAAGTGGCAGTTAAGCAGCCTGAAGTTGGTCCGGGTGTGTGGCCCGGACGGATCAGCAAGGTTGGCAGACGGTGGTGACCGTCTGCAGGAGTGGCCTATCAGAGCTTACCGTAACGACCGTGGATGGGCGGTGGCCCGGTGGTACCGGACCGGTACGCAAAGAGAAGCCAGCACCATCTGGCAGGGGCTTACGGACCTGTCACGCTCCCCGTGTCCCAGCACCGCTCCTTACCCACTGATCCAGTCCATGTGTTCACCAGTCATGGCTGCCGCTCCCGCTCTTGCTCCCCTGAGTCCTGTTCCTGGTCTCAGGAGTCTGACTCTGAGTCTTAGCCTCATGGTTCTGTATAGGACCAGGCCGCGCCCACTCTCCTGGTCTTATAGGCCCAGCACACCTGTAGCAGGAAATGACATGGGGCTGTGCTGGGTATATAAGACTTGCCTTTCCATGTGGGCGGGGCCTGATCAACGTGTCTTGTAGCTAGTCTTATGAGCTAGGTGCTCAGGTCCCCTGGTACCGTGTCCTACTGACTTCTTGTCCTTACACTCTGGTACCTTGCCTGTTTACATTACTGTCCTAAAGAACTCTGTGACTCTGGTGACCTGTTTATACTTGTCCCTACCACGCCAGTGCTGAGGCTGCCGTGTGCCCTGCCCTCCGGTGGGGTGCAAGGTCCAGTGGATCCACCTCCTGGGCCCACCAGTACTCCCGGCCCTGACAGATTGATCAGGCCATGGATCCCGCTGGAGCACAAACATCGGAGCTGGCTGAGCTGCGCCAGGAGCTGGCACAACAGCGTGAAACCCTGAACCGGATGCTGAAATTCATGACGTCCGTGGACCACCGGTTGTATACGCTGCAGACTGCCGTCTCGTCCACGCAGCAACCAGTCTCCAGGTCCGAACCAGTTTCTTCCATGGCCTCGCAACTTCGCCTCGCTGCTCCGCCTCGCTATGCAGGGGATCCCAAGTCCTGCCGCGGTTTCCTGAACCAGTGCTCCCTGCACTTCCAGTTGCTCCCGCACTTGTTTGCCTCAGACCAGGCCAAGGTGGCGTTCCTGATGTCACACCTGGAAGGCGAAGCCCTGGCCTGGATTAACCCCCTGTGGGAAAACGAGGATCCAATGATCACCGACATCCAGGAGTTCCTGCGAGCCTTCAGAGGCACCTTCGACGAACCCGGACGAACTACCGCAGTGACCTCTACGCTCCTCCGGCTACGCCAAGGGACCCAAACAGTCGGCCAATACGCCATCCAGTTCCGCACGCTCGCTTCGGAGCTGGGCTGGAACAATGAGGCCTTAACAGCGGCCTTTTGGGAGGGTCTCTCTGGTCGTATTAAAGACGAACTAGCCGGCCGTGATGTCCCTCACACCCTGGACGCTTTGATTTCCCTGGCCATCCGGATTGATCTTCGCTTTCAGGAGCGTACCAAAGAAAGAGTCCGGGAGAAGCGACCACCTTGCTATGCCTTGCCCCCGCAGAGACCTACCGTTCCCTCGTCCCTGCCTTTCCGTGACTTATCGCCAGAACCCATGCAGGTGGACCATCTGACCCAGGCCAAGCAACGCCGTGCAGAACGGCTCGCCCGGGGCCTGTGCTTCTATTGCGGAGACGGGTCACATATGCTACGTTCTTGCCCGGAGAAACCTGGTAGACCCCAGGTCCAAGGGGAGGTGGGAACCGCCACCCTTGGCACCGGAATCCCCTCCGTTCCAGTTACGCAGACTGTCCAGGTGACGACGGAGAAGATCAGGTTCACAGCAGAGGCCCACATTGATTCTGGGGCAGCGGGTAATTTCATACACCAGTCTGCAGTGAACCGATACCAGGTACCTGTGATCCCGTTTGCCAAGCCCCTCTGGTTCGCCTCCGTGGATGGTAAACCACTATACGAACCTGTCCGGTATACCACTGAACCCGTGAGACTCCAGGTTGGCACTCTACATACTGAGACCATTGCCTTCTATGTCATCCCAAGAATGGCTCCTGAGCTCCTGCTGGGTCTTCCCTGGCTTCAACTCCATGACCCTGCCATTAGTTGGCGCTCGAGCTATTACTCGCTGGGGACCCTTGTGTCATGACCACTGCCTACAGCCCGTTCCTCGGCCCCTGTCACCTGAACCTGTTATGCCGCAGGAAGATGAAGAGGTGATGACTCAGTCCAGTGCCGTGCCACAACTCTTGTCACTTGTACCTGTGGTGCCACCGGAACCAGAGGAGACGACGCACTCCAGCGCCGTCCCGCCGTCCCTGACAATTGAGACTGTGGTGCCACCGGAACCAGAGGAGACGACGCACTCCAGCAACGTTCCACCGTCCCTGACAATTGAGACTGTGATGCCATCGGCTACCGAGGAAGAGACATTGTCCTGTACCCGGCCCGAGGCGCCTGATCCGGTCGTCCAAGACTCCAGTCCTACTTCTGACTGTCTCCCCCCGCTTCCCGTTGCCCCCGTTGCCACTGCTGGTAGATCGGCTAGGCGTCGTGCGGCCAGGAAGGCGGTACGGGGTCAGCGGTCCATCCCCGCCTTTGTGTTGGATCCTGGTCCGGTGACTCGATCCGGGGTGCCCCTGGGGTTCTGTGCACGGAGGGGGGGGCATAGAGGGGGGGTACTGTCACGCTCCCCGTGTCCCAGCACCGCTCCTTACCCACTGATCCAGTCCATGTGTTCACCAGTCATGGCTGCCGCTCCCGCTCTTGCTCCCCTGAGTCCTGTTCCTGGTCTCAGGAGTCTGACTCTGAGTCTTAGCCTCATGGTTCTGTATAGGACCAGGCCGCGCCCACTCTCCTGGTCTTATAGGCCCAGCACACCTGTAGCAGGAAATGACATGGGGCTGTGCTGGGTATATAAGACTTGCCTTTCCATGTGGGCGGGGCCTGATCAACGTGTCTTGTAGCTAGTCTTATGAGCTAGGTGCTCAGGTCCCCTGGTACCGTGTCCTACTGACTTCTTGTCCTTGCACTCTGGTACCTTGCCTGTTTACATTACTGTCCTAAAGAACTCTGTGACTCTGGTGACCTGTTTATACTTGTCCCTGCCACGCCAGTGCTCCGGCTGCCGTGTGCCCTGCCCTCCGGTGGGGTGCAAGGTCCAGTGGATCCACCTCCTGGGCCCACCAGTACTCCCGACCCTGACAGGACCCCAGCAAGGCTAGGAGTCGCCGTGAATTTGCCGAATTCGTTAGTGAAGGGAACCTCCTGGGTTCCCTAGCAGCCAAGTCCCGACAGAAGGCAACAGTCCAACCAGGAGAGGGAGACACGGCCACCGCCAAGGAAACCGTTTCCCAGGGCCAGAGCCTGCGGGCAAAAGGCTCCTCCAGCCCATACCCAAGCTGGGGAGCGGGTTACCGGTGGGAACCCATTGGAACCATCTACCGTACATAGGTGCAGGGAAAGGCAGTCACCATCAACCTGCCGGGAGAAACAACACCGCAGCCGTCTGTGGGACCCGTCCATCCAGCTGTGTGTTTTACCGAGAACTGTGTCCTCATCATTGGCTGAGTGAGTACCACCGTGCCATGCGGCACAGCGCTGCCCCCACGACCCTGCACCTCACCAGGCCATGTAACCCGCCAGTCATCCATCCCTACCCCCATCACCGGGCCCCGGGACAACCAACCCCCTACCCACGGAGGGGAGAATTAACAACAAGGCTGCTCCCTGTCACCGCTCCCGGGATCCCCGTCTAGAGCAGCGGTGGTGTCACCAATATCACCACAACCGTGGGTGGCGTCACGGACAATAACTAAATCCCCACAATTCCCCACCCTTTTCACTCACGGGCGAGGAGCGCCGCTCGAGTTCCCGGGATCCGGCCCACCGCTCGAGCCACCACCGAGCAGCGGCAGCAGCAGCAGCGGCCGGACCCGAGCAGTGGGAGAGCGCAGCGTCCCCTCCTCCGCCCGCGACACCCTCATCACCACGTCCCGTGGGTGGCATCACAAACTCTCTCCCCAAACAAACCATCCCTTTTCACACATGGGTGAGGAGCGCTGCTCGAGTCCCCAGGTCCGGCCCACCGCTCGAGCCACCGAGCAGCAGCAGCAGAAGCCCCGGACCCGAGCGTGGCGAGCTCGTCCCCTCCACCCACGACATCAGCACCCAGCTTTCCCATGATATGAGAGAATGAGAAAGCTGGGGAGCTGAGGACAAGCTGGATATCAGAACATAGAAAGGCTGGGTGATTAGGAAAAGAACCTCTTTCTCTCAGCTCAGCTCCCAGCTTTCCCATGATATCAGAGAATGGGAAAGCTGGGAGCTGAGTACAAGATGGATATCAGAACAAAGACAGGCTGGGTGATGAGGAAGAGAGCTTCTTTCTCTCAGCTCAGCACCCAGCTTTCCCAATCCCATCCCATGCTTGACTGCTGCTATTCCTCTTTCGCTAATCCCTACTGATATATGGTTACTGTGTGGACTTCACTCACGTCACGCAGCAGGGACTGGTGCAAATCACACACACCAAGCACCCTCATGTCCTGCATATCTCAAAGACTGGCTGTACCCCAAATTAACCCTCTCTCAAACACACTGAAACCCCATAATCAACACACCCTGTATCCCTTAAAACCCCTCTGTTACAGTCTGGACACCTCATATGCAGGGGTGGATTAAGGGGTAACCAGAGCCCCGGGCTGTTCAGGACCTGTGGGCCCCCCCATCCCTACACATGGGTCATGTGACTGGTCCATCATCATACACTTGAAACAGATCATTTCTGAAAAATAGTTGCCGAAGCTATAACCTAAAAAACATCCAGTTATCTAATAAATATACCCTTCAGCTAAAATAAAAAAACACTAAAGGGGGCTTTACACGGTACGACCGATTGTGCAATTTCACAATCGATTGTACCCGCCCCCGTCCTTTTTGCGTCACGGGTATTCTGTCCCCACTTAAAGGCGATGGAAGGTGCGTAGTTGTGAGAGGTTGTGAGAATCTTACCTTCGTTTTTCCTATAGGTGGGGCAGACAGGACCAGAGCTCTCCAGAGTGAAAAATGCACATGCTGAGATGAAACAATGGTGGCTTATTTTCTCCAAAGGTTAGGACATGCAGAGTGCAGTAATCCAAGTACTTGGCATTGTAATTCTCAGTGATGCTTGCCTCTGAAGCTACTACGTGGTCAGAAGACTTTGCTCCTAGTAGCTCCAATCCAATATGGGAAGTTGTTCTCACAAACTCTGCTTTGGAAATGAACATCCCAGGATGTGATGCAAGAGGGTCATCAGACACTCCCATGGGCTGGACAATAGAAACAGAGGAGCCGAAAGGTCTGACCAGTAGATGGCAGCAGAGACAAGCATGAAGAACATTAAATAACAGTTTTAACTAAGACAAATAGAAACAGCACACTCCCCGTCTGAAATTCACTTTGGGGATTTCACTATTGAGTCCATAATACAACCTGAAAGGAAAGGCATGTTAAATGCAAAAACAAGCTCAATTGAGTCCAAAACAAGAAGGATGGTTCAAAGTTCAGGTCCGGTAGCGTTCATCCTGTAGGGACGCTCTCTATGGGCAAAAGCAGAACAAGTTCGTGGATTGGCCTTGCAAAGGTCTTCGTCTCAACTTTCCTGATGACCTTTAGCTCCACCTTCCGAACATTGCCGTCTTGACTAGGCAGTATCCTAGTAATTAGTCCCATAGGCCAGTCAGTCCTTTCTGTGGTCTGATCTTTCATGAGGACTAGGTCTCCTTCCTTGAGGTTCGGCTTGGGATATCGCCACTTCTTTCTTCCTTGAAGAATGGTGAGGTATTCCTTCCTCCATCGGTTCCAGAAGTAGTCAGCCAAGTATTGAACCCGTTTCCAGTGTTTTTGATAAGTGTTCGCGTGGGTGAACTCTCCGCTCCGCATTACCGCGTTGTCAGTTTTTTGGGTAATGAGAATAGTAGGAGTTAATATGGTTGGTGTTTCTGGATCCATGGTCACCGGCACAAGGGGTCTTGAATTGATAATGGCTGAGACTTCAGCTAAAAGAGTGACTAGAGTCTCATGTGTGAGTCTTGAGGAATTGACGTCCATTAGCATGGAGTTCAAGATGTTGCGTGAAATCCCGATCATCCTCTCCCAGGAGCCTCCCATGTGAGAACTGTGAGGGGGATTGAAGATCCAGGTGCAACCTTTCTCTGCCAGCTGATCTTGGATAGGTTTGGTGTCGATGTTCAGTTCTCTACATGCACCGACAAAGTTGCTTCCACGGTCAGACCTCAGCTGTTTCACTGGTCCTCTGATGGCAAGGAACCTTCTCAAGGCGTTGATTAGGCTGGAGGTATCCATGGACTCTAACACCTCAATGTGAACGGCTCGAACACTCATGCAGGTGAATAACACAGCCCACCGCTTGCTGTTTGCTTGGCCTCCGCGAGTTCTGCGTGTGGACACCATCCATGGTCCGAAAACGTCTAGGCCCACGTAGGTGAAAGGTGGCTCTGTGGAAAGTCTGTCTGTAGGCAAGTCAGCCATTTGCTGGTACAGTTGTTTTCCTCTCGCTTTACGACAGTGCACACAATCGTGTAGTATTCGTGCTACACGTCTCTTCATTCCAATAATCCAGAGGCCTGCAGACCGTAAAGCACCTTCTGTAATTTGCCTGCCTTGGTGTTCAGTCTTTTCATAGTGGTGTCGGATCAGCAAGACTGTAACATGGTGTTTGTTGGGAATGATGAGAGGATTTTGTTCTGCAACTCCAAGATGAGCCTGATTTAAACGACCACCAACTCTTAGTAAGCCGAAACTGTCGATGACTGGGTTTCAATTGGCGAGAGGACTTCTTAATGGTATCTGCTGTTTGTTGTATAAACACTTCCATTCTATGGCGAATTCACTTTGTTGGAGGTGGCGTATTATGAGGGACTCGCTATAGGAGATGTCCTCAGCAGAAAGGGGTTTGTGGCAGACATGCCAGCGATGACAGTCTTTGTTTTTAAGGTCAGTACTACAGCATCTGGCGATATGCACTAACCTAGCAACAGTCCTGACGAGCCTCATCCAGCTGGAGAAACGTTCAAAACGTTGGCAACCGAAGTTGGAAGTTTTTTCTGCACTGGTGGCCAGGGTATTGACTTCAGCTCGGACATCTGGATCGTTGTCTGGATCTAGGATGCTGAAGGTTTCCTGGACACCTTCTTCTGACTGTCTCAGCAGGAACTCTGGACCTGTAAGCCAAGAAGAGTTAGCAAAAGAACTTATAGACATAGGTCTAGTTGCGTGATCTGCTGGATTCAGTTCAGATGGTACATAACGCCATTGTTCTGGTTTGGAGGATCTCCTGATCCTTTCAATGCGGTTACTGACGTACACATAAAATCGTCTTGATTGTAGATGTAACCTAAAACGACCTTACTGTCAGTGTAGTATTGGACCTCATCTATTTCGACACACAGTCCTTGTCGTATGAAGTCGGCAATTTCCACTGCCAAAACGGTGCCACAGAGTTCCAGTCTGGGAATGGTATGGTCAGGCTTCGGGGCCAGCTTCGCCTTGCCAAATACAAATCCAACGTAGTTTTGTCCGTTGGGGTCTGTCACTTTCAGGTATGCAACTGCTGCTATAGCTTCTGTGGAGGCGTCTGAGAAGATGTGCAGTTCCTTCTTTATGCTAGAGGTGAGGGAGATTTTGAGATAACATCTTGGGATGTGGATGTTGTGAAACCCACACAACGACTGTTTCCAAGCTTCCCATTTTTGCTGTTTGTCGGAAGGGAGTGGGGTATCCCAGTCCTTGACGGTTTCAGAGAATTGTCTCAGCAAGGATTTGCCTTGTATAGTGATAGGCGCCACAAATCCCAGTGGGTCGAACAAGCTGTTCACTATAGAGAGGACACCACGTTTTGTGAATGGCTTGTCTGAGCAACTTACTTGAAATCCGAAGGAGTCGGCTGCAAGATCCCATCTGATGCCCAGGCTCCTCTGCACGGGTGGACTGTCTAGCCCCAAGTCAATGTCTTTGAACCCAGGGGCGTGATCACCCGACTCAAAGGCTCTCATTACGGTCAGGCTATTGGAAGCAATTTTGTGTAACCTGAGTTTTGCCTGGGACAGCATGCCTTGAGTCCTTTTGAGCAAATCAATGGCTTCTTCCTCGGTGGGTAGTGATTTGAGCCCATCATCTACATAAAAGTCTTTCTCAACAAAGTCTCTGGCATCTGTTCTATACTCGGACTCTCCCTCTAATGCGGTTCTCCGGAGACCATAGGTTGCAACTGCGGGTGAAGGGCTGTTTCCAAACACGTGGACCCTCATACGATATTCCACCATCTCTTTATTGGTGTCATTATCCTTGTACCACATAAATCTGAGGAAGTTCCGGTGGTCCTCTCTGACTAGGAAACAGTGGAACATCTGTTCAATATCGGCAGTGATGGCGACAAGCTCTTTTCTGAACCTCAGCAATACTCCTACCAAGTTGTTTGTTAGGTTAGGACCTGTGAGGAGAACATCGTTAAGGGATACGCCTTCATGTTTGGTGCTGGAGTCGAAGACAACCCTGATTTGATTCAGTTTTCGTGGGTGGTATACACCGAATGAAGGCAGATACCAACACTCTTCGTTCTTCTTCAAGAATGGAGCAGGTTCTGCGTGGTTGTTGCGGAATATTTTGTCCATAAAGGCAACAATATGTTCTCTCATTTCAGGTTTGCTGCTCATAGAACGCTGAAGAGAGTTAAATCTGGTCTGAGCTTGCGCTCGGTTGTTTGGGAGTCTTACCCTGGTAGATCGGAAGGGTAATGGAGAGACCCAATGGTTGGTTTTGTCTTTAGAAAACTCACAGTCCATTATTCCGATGAATTCTCTGTCCTCTACTGACAAGGCTACTTTATCGTCGTCCTTGGTTGTGAGAAAGACTGATCTTCCCAAGTTGTCGATATGCAGAGAAGAAGCGATGTCAGGTAGCTGTATTGTGTCTGGAGACTTCACTTTCACTCCATAGTGATGAGGACATGGCTTTAAGCAGGTTGTGCGCCCATCTCCATGCACATAAGTCTTGAAGGAATCAATTTCTGATCTATCAACGCACACATTTCCTATGACTACCCATCCCAAGTCCAGTCTCTGGGCGTATGGTGCATAGTCAGGCCCATTACACTGCTGTCGCACCTTGTGTACCCTTAGATTGTCTCTGCCGAGCAGGAGTAGAATCTCTGCGTTATTGTCCAGAGGTGGGATAACACTAGCGAGGTGTCTTAGGTGTGGTTGATGAAATGCAGCTTCTGGGGTAGGAATTTCATTCCTGTGGCTGGGTATTTGGTCACATTCAACGAGCGTTGGTAGAGGTATTTCAGTCTTCCCATTGATAGGAGAAGCAATGAATCCCTGGGCTCTTCTGCTGCTAGTCTCTATGCGACCCGAGCAGGTGTTCAAGGTGTAGGGTTCTGATGGTCCATTAATTCCGAAGGCTTCAAAGAATTTGGTTCCTGCTAGGGACCGGTTGCTTTGGTCGTCTATGATGGCATACACCTTCATTGCCTTTTCTGGTTGTCCCTCAGGATAAAACTTGATGAGGCATATTCGGGCACAACATTTCTGTGTTTGGCCCTCTCCACATACCTCTGAGCATGAGCAGGAGACGGCTGTGGTGGTGTCAGTCTGATTCTTGGGCTCCCCGCCATGACTTGGAGTGGGAGTGGTGGTGACTGCAGCCGGTGTGTCTCTAGCTAGCTGGGTTGGGTGCACGGCTGAAACGTGTTTTTCACTATGACACTCCTCACACTTGACGATGGATTTACAGTCCTTGGCCAAGTGCTCAAGTGATGCGCAGCATTTGAAACAGATCCCAAGCTCTGTGAGGACTTTCTTGCGCTCCTGTAGGGTTTTGGATCTAAACCCTCTGCACTTGTTCAGTGAATGCGGTTTTTTATGGATGGGGCATTCTTGATTGAAAGACTTATCTCGTGATAAGATGGTGTTCTGTTTATCTGTGCGTGCTGCAGGTGATGGTAGCTCAGTCTTCCTGACACTCACAGTGTTCTTAATGTCTCTGCGTTTGTGTATGGCACCTTCATACCTTGATGATGATGATGTTGCAGCTGCCGAAGTGTTGAACTCTAGGAAGTCGAGGCTGGGGTCGTTCCTCATCTGGCCTGCTCGTCAATGAACTTGCAGAACTGAATAAATGGGGGAAAGGTGACGTCATTCATTCTTTTGTACCTTGAGACTGACGTTGCCCATTTCTCCTGCAGACTGTATGGCAGCTTCACCACGATTGGGTTCACTCCATGGGCTGTATCCAGGTAGCACAGCCCAGACAGACGAGGATCTCTTTTGGCGAGCTCCAGCTCCATGAGCAGATCACTTAGGTCTTGAAGCTTGTGGACTTCTTTAAGGTTGATCTTTGGGATGTCCTGCAGTCTCTTGAATAGGGCTTTCTCTATTGCTTCTGCGCTGCCAAAGGTGCGTTCCAGTCTCTGCCATGCAGCAGCGAGACCTGCTTCTGCTTGTCCCACATAGACGGTTCTGAGGCTCTTGATACGGTTTGTAGAGCCTGGGCCCAACCACTTGATCAGAAGGTCGAGCTCCTGTTCCGCAGTGAAGTTGAGATTGGCGATGGCTGCCTTGAAAGTTGCTTTCCAGGCCCTGTAGCTCTCTGCACGATCATCGAATTTCGTGAGACTAGTGTTGATTAGCTCTCTGCTCACCATGAACCTGGCAAACTCAGACATATCTGATTTCTCACCACTTGTTGCCACGACGACTCGTGATGCCCCTGGGGCGTATGGGCTGCCTGGCGTGAATGGATGAGATGTTCCCGGGTAAAATGACGTTGCTGCAGGGTTGAGCTGTGGTTTAGCCTCTGTAGATTCTGATGACCGCTGCTTGAGCTGTGGAAGTGGGTCAGGAAACACTTGGTTGCCATCTTGCTGTGGTGGCTGTGTTTGAGAGGGCACCTCTTGGTGACTGTTATTAATTTGCTCGGGTGCTTTAGGTGGCACTGGCACTAGTAGAGGTAAGTTGAAGGTTTCGGTGTTGTCGGCTTGGACGGTACTGCAAACCGGGGTTGCTACAGGTAACTGATTCAGTACATAGTCTCTTGTGCGATCAACTGGATTGTCTGCTTCCAGTGGTGGCGAGTCAACTGGATCAGGACCTTGGATCAATGCTTGCTCAAGTAGTCTCACTTTAGCTAGCGCAACTTCATCTTCCATCTGTGACCGAAGAATCTTTATCCGAGCCTCCGCTTCTGCCCTTTTGGCTTCCGCTTTAGCAGCTTCTGCTTTTGCATGGGCTTCTGCTTTAGCGGCTTCTGCTTGTGCAAGGGCTTCTGCTTTAGCAGCTTCTGCTTTTGCAAGGGCTTCTGCTTTAGCAGCTTCTGCTTTTGCAAGGGCTTCTGCCCTTTTGGCTTCTTCCTCTACTTCTCTTTCTGTGAAGGAACGTCTCACCTTGGATTCCTCTGCTCTTATGCAGGCCTCTAGTATCCTGTCGCTCAGGGCTGAGCTTCTTGAGGATGATGACCCGGATGACCGAGAGGAACGTCTAGATGAGGTTGATCGGTGTGATCTGGTTTCTTGCTGGTGAGAGATACGGTGTTCGGCCTTGTCTATGGCATCTTGCACCTTGGCATCTCTTTCCTTGTTTACCTCTTCTGCCTTGCTCAGGTCTGAAAGAGCTTCATCAATTTTAGAGTCTTTTAGAAAGGAAATGTACCTTGTTGACAGTCTCTTGTATCTTTCATGAGCTGTGTTCAGCCGTTCCAGAGCGGCTTGTAAGCATGTGGCATCACCTGATGAGGATTCAAGTCTTGACATGTAATAGGTGACTCGTTCCCACTGTTCTTCCAGGTGTTCACATAGCTCATCTTTCATAGTGTGATAGTTTTCAGCGGCCTTTATCGTGGGTTTGGAAGAGCGCTTTGGTCGGACAACTTGGTCTGCTGAAAGCGTGGGCTCTGCCTCCTGGGCTTCATAATGGACAGTATCAGATTGTATTTGCTCTGTTTCAGCAGTGGGGAACTGTCCAAGGTCTTTTTCAGCCATTTTGATTAAAGGTGTACTGTCTCTTTAAGAAACTTGACTTTTGAATAGGGGTCCAAAAATCGTTGTGCAGCTCTGCAAGGACTCCCTGATGAGATTCCCAAGGTGTCTTTAGTAAAACTTGGGGTTCGCAGTGCAGCGATGTGTAGTAATGGGGTATAATGTACTGCAAGTCTATAGAAGGAATATAGCAGGAGAGAAACAGCAGGTGCATAAACTGTCCCTTTACAATGCAAGCAGAGGTGACACAGGACGTGGCAGATGGAAGAGCTTCCCCTTAGGCTTGTCCAGGCATGCACTGTGCAGGCAGACTAGTGCACAAGGCTTGTTGCTAGGCAGATTACATGGGAAGTTACAGGGCTCTTAGGGATCTGTAGCGGGGTATTGAGCTCTTAAGCAGTCTTCTGACTATTCTGTCCCCACTTAAAGGCGATGGAAGGTGCGTAGTTGTGAGAGGTTGTGAGAATCTTACCTTTGTTTTTCCTATAGGTGGGGTAGACAGGACCAGAGCGCTCCAGAGTGAAACATGCACATGCTGAGATGAAACAATGGTGGTTTATTTTCTCCAAAGGTTAGGACATGCAGAGTGCAGTAATCCAAGTACTTGGCATTGTAATTCTCAGTGATGCTTGCCTCTGAAGCTACTACGTGGTCAGAAGACTTTGCTCCTAGTAGCTCCAATCCAATATGGGAAGTTGTTCTCACAAACTCTGCTTTGGAAATGAACATCCCAGGATGTGATGCAAGAGGGTCATCAGACACTCCCATGGGCTGGACAATAGAAACAGAGGAGCCGAAAGGTCTGACCAGTAGATGGCAGCAGAGACAAGCATGAAGAACATTAAATAACAGTTTTAACTAAGACAAATAGAAACAGCACACTCCCCGTCTGAAATTCACTTTGGGGATTTCACTATTGAGTCCATAATACAACCTGAAAGGAAAGGCATGTTAAATGCAAAAACAAGCTCAATTGAGTCCAAAACAACAGTTTTAACTAAGACAAATAGAAACAGCACAATGGGCAAATCGCTGCCCGTGTCGCACAAAGTCAGTAACCCCCGTCACACATACTTACCTCTCGTGCGACCTCGCTGTGGGCGGCGATCGTCCACTTCCTGGAGTGTGAGGGACGTTCGGCGTCACAGCGACGTCACACGGCCGCCGGCAAATGGAAGCGGAGGGGTGGAGATGAGCGGGAAGTAAACATCCCGCCCACCTCCTTCCTTCACATAGTGACGCAGGTGAGCTGCTGTTCATCATTCCCGGGGTGTCACACGGAGCGGCGTGTCCTACCCCGGAAACAATGAACAACTAAAATAAACGATATTATGGAACCTAGCGAGCAGTACACGACTCACGATTTGTGAGCGATACTGCGTCGCTAGGAGGTGTCACACAGGCCGGCATCGCCAGCGATGCCGGATGTGCGTCACAAAAACCGTGACCCCGACGATCTATCGCACGATAGATTGTCTGGTGTAAAGCAGCCTTAAGGCTGAACTCACACGAACGTATGGCATCCGATGCGAGAGCATCGGATGCGATATGCTAATGTCCCCCGGCTCAGGCTCTGCTGCGAGCGTGAGCCGAGTGTCATGCGACTGTAACCCGATCTTGCGATCGGGTCACAGCTGTGAAGCTGAGTGCGGGCGCTGTGGAGGAGAGGGAGGGGTTAATCCTCCCATCTCCTCCACTGTCAGCCTGTGCGTATATCGCACTGCACTGGGATAACATCCGAGTGCAGTCCGATGTATCTCTCGCATCCATTCACTTGAATGGCTGCGAGAGATACGGCTGTAGCAGCAAAACGCAGCATGCTGCCGCTTTTGTCGCATCAAGAATCTGGATGCGAGAAAAGCTGACCAACAGCTCGCACTCATAGAATGACATTAATTCGAGTGTAATGCGAGAATTTCTCGCATTGCTCTCGTCCGTATTTGTCGCTCGTGTGAGCGTACCCTAAGGGTAGCTTTATATGCTGCGATATCCGGCCCGATATCGCTAGCATGCGACCCACCCCCATCGTTTGTGCGCGACGGGCATATCACTGCCCGTCGCGCACAAAATAGCGCACCCGTGTCACACGTACTTACCTGCCCTTTGACATCGCTGTGACTGGCGAACCGCCTCCTTTCTAAGGGGGCGGTCTGTTCGGCGTCACAGCGACGTCACTGAGCGGCAGCCCAATGAAAGCGGAGGGGCGGAGATGAGCGGGAGGAACATCCCGCCCACCTCCTTCCGCATTATGGCCGGCGGCAGGTAGGAGATGTTCCTCGTTCCTTCGGGGGTCACACACAGCGATGTGCACTGCCGCAGGAACGAGGAACAACAACGGGAAAGCGATAGTATCGATAATTGGGAGCGGACCCCCATGTCAACGAGGAGCGATTTTGGACGTTTTTGCAACGATCCAAAATCGCTCCTTGGAGTCACACACTACGAGATCGCTACAGTGGCCGGATGTGCGTCACAAAATCCGTGACCCCAACGAGATCGCTGCAGCAAAATCGTAGCGTGTAAAGCCCGCTTAAGGCATAGTATAGAACAGTCCAACTTTAATCTGTAAACAAGACTATTGCCAAAAAAATGAAAAAAACTTAGCAAAAAACCCCTGTGTGAGCATAGTTTAACAAATACTGAAGTCAAAAAACTCATCAAATTCTCAGCGTGTGCATGAGGCCTTACAGATACTGAGGTAAAAACTCACCAATACTGAACATGGAACATGGCACATGACCTTAGGCTTTGTTCACACAGGGTGTTTTTTTCTGCAGCAAAATCCGAGCAAAAGCTGCAGTTTGTTATTAGCATGTATCTGCATTAAACCAATTTAAAAAAAAAAAAGAAAAAAAACCTGCACAACCGCCCTATGTGAACATAGCTTAATTACTAAGGTAACAAAAACTCTAAGGCTGGAAACACATCTATGCGAGTAAAATCGGTCCGACTGGGCTGAAAAAAACTCGGCTGATTTTAGTTCACATTAGGTGCGAGTGCAACGCAAGTGCGATGCTATTTCTGAATAAATGAATGATTTTACTAGCGTGTGTAATGCGTGTGTAATGCGTGTGTAATGCGTATTTTTTACTATGTCATCTGCCATTCAGCGCTGCTACATGGCCGCTGACAGCAGACACAGACAGCCATGTAGCAGAGCTGAATGGCAGATGACAGCAGACACAGACAGAGACGCACAGTCAGAATGAACTCGGGTGAACTTAACCCGACTTCATTGTCATGCTGCGGCTCTGTCTGTGCTGCGTCCTGATTAGCGGTCACCAGTGAAGGGCTCACCGGTGACCACTAATCCCCCGAGTGACTGAAGTTAGCAGCCCTCTCTCATACTCACCGATCCCCGGCGCCGCGCTGCACGGCATTCACACTGCTCCGGCGGCTTTTACTATTTTGAAAAAGCCGGCCGCTCATTAAACAATCTCGTATTCCCTGCTTTCCCCGCCCACAGGCGCCTATGATTGGTTGCAGTGAGACACGCCCCCACGCTGAGTGACAGGTGTCACACTGCACCCAATCACAGCAGCCGGTGGGCGGGTCTATACTGTGCAGTGAAATAAATAATTAAATAATTAAAAAAAATGGCGTGCCATTAACTCCTTATTACCCCGATTTGCCAACGCACCAGGGCAAATCGGGAAGAGCCGGGTACAGTCCCAGAACTGTCGCATATAATGTATGCGGCAATTCTGGGCGGCTGCTGACTGATATTGTTAGGGTGGGGGGCTCCCCATAACGTGGAGCTCCCCATCCTGAGAATACCAGCCTTCAGCCGTATGGCTTTATCTGGCTGGTATTAAAATTGGGGGGGACCGCACGCCATTTTTTTTTAATTATTTATTTATTTATTTCACTGCACAGTATAGACCCGCCCACCGGCTGCTGTGATTGGGTGCAGTGAGACACCTGTCACTCAGCGTGGGGGCGTGTCTCACTGCAACCAATCATAGGCGCCTGTGGGCGGGGAAAGCAGGGAATACGAGATTGTTTAATGAGCGGCCGGCTTTTTCAAAATAGTAAAAGCCGCCGCAGCAGTGTGAATGCCGTGCAGTGCCGCGCCGGAGATCGGGGAACAGTGAGTATGAGAGAGGAGGGGAAAATGACCGACAGACTGTGAGAGAGGGACAGAGATAGTGACGGACCGACAGAGAGAGAATAGAGACCGAGAGGGAGAGACCGACTGACAGAGAATAGAGATTGACAGACATTGGGAGACATCGCTCGTTTCCAGTGTTTTAGGAAACATGCGAGAAATGTATTTAGAAAATCGGATGTCACTAGGATGGTGTGAGTGCCGTCCCGTGACATCCGATTTTTTACACGCTCCCATAGACTTGCATTGGAGAGACTCGCAGTAGAAACTTGCAAAAAAGCAGCATGCTGCGATTTTTTTCTCAGTCCGATTTGGACTGAGAAAAAAATCGCAGATGAGAGCTGAATCATTCACTAACATGTGTCCGATTCCAATGCGAGATTTTCTCGCATTGCTCTACTGCGAGAAACTTGCAAGTGAGAAGCAGCCCTAATACTGAACGTGTGCACAAGGCCTTGGACCACGTGCACACATTGAGTATTTGGTTAGTTTTTTACCTCAGTATTTGTAAGGCCATGTGTACACAGTCAGCATTTAGTGAGTTTTTTACCTCCGTATCTGTAAAAAATACTGAGGTAAAAAAAACTCACCAAATACTCAATGTGTGCACATGGCCTTATTGTAGTAGTGAAAATATATGGGTTTAGGATTGGTGTGGGCAGATGTCTCCGGCCTGCACACAGTGCCGGATCGGAGAGCAAAGAGAAGCCAGCACCATCCGGCAGGGCTTTCGGACCCCGACCAGGCTAGGAATCGCCGTAAAACTGGTCAAATCCGTTAGCGAAGGGAACCTCCGGAGTTTCCCAGCAGTCAAGACCCGATTGAAGGCAACAGCTCACACCGTGAAGGGAAACACAGTCACCGCCAAGGCTACAGTTCCCAGGACCAGAGCCTGCGGGCAAAAGGGGCTCCTTCAGCATCCATCCAAGCTGGGGAGCGGGTTACCGGTGGGAAGCCATTGGAACCGTAAACACAACACAGGTGCAGGGAAAGGCAGTCACCATCAACCTACCGGGAGAGCTGCCGCAGCCGTCTGTGGGACCCGTTCATCCAGCCGTTTGTTTCACCGGAAACTTTGCATTCATCATTGGCTGAGTGAGTACCACCGTGCCGTGCGGCACAGCGCTGCCCCCGCGACCCTGCACCTCACCAGGCCCCGTAACCCGCCTGCCATCCATCCCTACCCCTCACCGGGCCCCGGGACAACCAACCCCCCTACCCACGGAGGGGAGAACCAACATCCGAGCTGCTCCCTGTCATCGCTCTCGGGATCCCCGTCCAGAGCAGCGCTGGTGTCACAACCTCACCACAACCGTGGGTGGCGTCACGGTCAATATCCCTAAACCAAACCACCCCCCCTTTTCACTCACGGGCGAGGAACGCCGCTCGAGTCCCCGGGATCCGGCCCACCGCTCGAGCCACCACCGAGCAGTAGCAGCAGCCGAACCCGAGCAGTGGGTGAGCGCAGCGTCCCCTCCTCCGCCCGCGACAACTTGGCATCACGAACAGGATCTTACCGATCTGCAGTCTGGTAGAGGTGCGCCTTGTGACCGCCGGAGGTGTCCGGCCGAAAAACTTGAGAAGCCGCCATTTTGGGCGCGAAAAGTTCTTGTTCGAGCGTCTTCCCGAGTAGTGGAGGCGCGAAAACCGAAACCCCGCCCCTGTAGAGGAGGAGCCGGAAAAAGACTAAGGGGGACGGAAACAAGATGTCTGCGCCCGACGGAGCCGCTGGAGGAGCGGCGGTCACAGTCGCAGTGGCACCCGCGGATGGGAATGGGCCCGCCCAGGCCCCGGCCGCACTGGCGGGAGGTGCCGTGGCCCCAGCTCTCGCTCAGGTGATGCCGTTCTCCTTGCCTTATGTGCCCGGAGCTACCTGGCTGCTGCAGTACGATGGGAAACCTGATGCGTTGCAGGTCTTCCGGAAGAAGCTTAGCCCGCTACTGGAATTGTACCCCCTAACTGATAAGCAACGTGCAGCGGTAGTGCTGGGGCAGCTAACTTGCGTGGCTGAGCAGGAGGCGGAGACCTGGGCCGAGGGGGACCGGTCCTCTGTAGCCACCATCTTTGAGAAGCTACAGACTGCCTTTGAGACCCATACCGAAGCCGAGCTGCGGATGCAGTTTTACCAATGCCGGCAACGGCCCGCGGATAGCATTCGGGACTGCGCCTTGCGTCTGCAAACCGCCCTCCGCACACTGAAGCGGGTAGACACCATCAACGATGCAGACAGCAACAAAATGCTAGTGGAGCAGTTTGTACAGGGGATGAGGTCCTCGGAGGACCGCAAGCAACTCCGGCTATGGGCCCTAGAACACCCTGATGTTGGCTTTGCCGTGTTAAAGGAATGGGCCATTAAAGCTCTGCAGCCTCCAGCATCGGAAGTCCCTGAGGCAGCCCCATGGCCAGCTGAGACGGCTCCCGTCGTGGTGGCCCCTGTCCTCCCAACACCTCCGGTACCTGCAGCCACAAGCGGAATGATGGAGGAACTGGCTGCCCAAGTCCGCCGCATGGATGGGGACCTCGCCAAGATCCTCGCCGCACTCCAGCCTCTGACCAGGTCCCAGCCCCCGGGGAAGATGCAGCTCGCCGACAGCCCCGAGGACGTCCCCTGGATGCAGCGGAGAAGGGCCAATGACTCACGGTATGGACCTCCGATTTGTTACAGGTGCAGCAAGCCCGGCCACTACTCCCGACGGTGTCCGTTAAACGAGCAACCCCTGGGGCCACGGGCCAATCCTCAGGAGTAGAACCTAGTGGCCCCCCCGACTGGTGGGACCGGTACATCGGAGCCCGGCCAATCATCCCCGTGGCAGTGGACGGTATCCCGCTGATGGCTCTCCTGGACACTGGATCGCAGGTAACCACAATACCATACACACTGTATCAGCGGTATTGGGGAAAGGACGAACTAGCCCCCCCAGATGCCAGTATGACACTGATTGCCACTGATGGACTCCCATTGACCCAAGTAGGGTACAAACAAGTGGCCATGACTGTGGGACGAGCTGAACTGCAACACCAGGGTTTGATTGTGATAATGAATGAACCCAGTGATCATAACCCAAAGGTAGTGCTAGGTACTAATGTGATGGAGCACTGCATGAGTGACGTGCTGACCCTACTGCAGCAGCTGGCCGCCACGGTGGCGGGGAGCCGACAGCGAGCTGTGCAGCGTGAGATCCGGGCCCTGATGTATCGCCAGCATGTGAATTCGACAGGGGGAGAGATTGGAGGAGTGAGGGTGATGGATGCGGCCCCTTGGCCCCTTTGATTGTGCCTCCCAGGAGTGAGATGATGATTTGGTGTAGGGCAGCGGTAGGGCCCCAAGGGCGAGACTACCCCGCCATGGTAGAGCCCATGTCCTCTGAACACTGGCCCACAGTAATGGCCGCCCGAGGGGTGGTAGACGTCAAGAAAGGGAGAGTGCCTGTGCGAGTATTGAACTGTGGGGAGGAAGAGGTTAGGCTTCCCCGGTTCGCTACCCTTGCCAAATTGCTCAGTCTAGATCCCCACACCATCCATGAAGCCGTTCCCCCGATCGCACTGCCTGCTGCCAGTCCCCACCCATCCCTGGGGGAGTTAGACGAGTGGCGTCGAGAGCTACACGTCGGCACTGATGATACCCCCACACACCACAAGGAAGGGGTATACCGCGTGGTACAGGAGTATGAGCGAGTTTTTAGCAAGCACCCTCTAGATTTTGGGCAGATTAAAGGGGTCTAACACCACATCCCTACCGGTACCCACCCCCCTATCAAGGAGAGATACAGGCCTATTCCCCCTGCGCACTACCAATGCGGCAAAGACATGTTGAGGAACATGAAGGAGGCAGGGGTTATTAGGGACAGTTGTAGTCCCTGGGCCGCCCCATTGGTACTGGTTAAGAAGAAGGATGGCACCATGCGGATGTGTGTGGATTACCGGAAGATTAACCAGATAACGCATAAGGATGCTTACCCTTTGCCCCGCATTGAAGAGTCCCTGGCCACGCTGAGAACCGCTAACTACTTCTCCACCCTTGACCTCACCAGCGGATACTGGCAGGTGGCAGTGGCGCCAGAAGACCGAGAGAAGACTGCCTTCGCCACTCCTATGGGACTCTGCGAGTTCAACAGCATGCCGTTCGGGCTGTGCAATGCCCCCGGAACCTTCCAACTGCTGATGGAATGCTGTCTGGGACACCTAAATTTCAAGACCGTCTTGCTGTACTTGGATGATGTGATTGTGTACTCACAGATGTATGAGGCCCACCTGGAGCATCTAGCCGAGGTGTTCGCGTCCCTTGCTAAGTATGGGATGAAGTTGAAGCTCTCCAAGTGTCATCTGCTAAAGCCCAGAGTGCAGTACCTTGGACATGTGGTGGGTGCGGAGGGTGTCGCCTCCGACCCCGAGAAGATCACCGCCATCCAAGACTGGCCGAGACCGACCACGGTGAGGGAAGTGAGGCAGTTCCTGGGCCTGGTGAGGTATTACCGTTGCTTCATCAAGGGGTACACGAAGATGGCTGCCCCCATGTAAGATCTCCTCGTGGGAGAGACCAAGGGTGGTAGACCCCTAGGAGCCCCACTGGTGTGGGAAGAAAAGCATGAAGAATCCTTCCGCCAGCTGAGAGCGGCCCTGACCGGAGAGGAAATCCTAGCGTACCCTGATTACAGCCACCCATTCATCCTCTACACCGATGCCAGCAATGTGGGCTTGGGGGCTGCCCTATCCCAGGTCCAAGACGGAAGGGAGAAGGTGATTGCTTATGTTAGCCAAAAACTCCGACCGACTGAGAGGAACCCTGAGAACTACAGCTCTTTCAAGCTTGAGCTCCTAGCACTGGTGTGGGCTATCACCGAGCGGTTCTGCTATTACCTGGCAGCAGCCAAATTCACCACTTTCACGGACAATAACCCGCTGACCCACCTGGACACCGCCAAGCTGGGCGCGTTGGAGCAGCGGTGGGTGGCCAGACTAGCCAACTACGATTTCACCATCAAGTACCGGGCCGGCCGTGCCAACGTTAATGCCGATGCACTCTCTCGGATGCCCCACCTGTCGGAAGAAGGGCCCGAAGATGACGACCTCGAAGAGATTGAGTTGCCTGCGTTTCACCGGCCGTTAACTGAGAAAGTGCATGTCCATCAACAACGGGTGAACCTGGACCCGCTGCCCAGTCAGGAGTGGCAGGAAGCTCAGGACCAGGCACCTGCTGTCCGCCTGGTCAAGACCCTGGTGGAACAGGGTTCTGCTGGGATAGACCCTGCCGCCCCTGCCGAAGCCCAGCGCCTGTGGCGAGAACGGACCCGGCTGTACCTACACCAGGGGAAGTTGTATCGTGAGCTGATTAATCCGAAGACCCACGAGAAGATCCGCCAGCTGGTGATTCCCCAGGCTAACGTACCCACCGTCCTCCAAGCATACCATGATGGTGCTGGGTACTTCGGGTGGAAGAAGCTGGAGATGTTGTTGAGAGAGCGGTTCTATTGGAGCGGAATGCGGGAATCTGTGGAGGACTGGTGCCGAGAATGTGGCCCCTGCGCGTTGAGAAGGAAGGACGAGGCCAGCCAGAAGGCACCCCTACACCCGATGATTACGCATCAACCGCTGGAGCTGGTTGCCCTTGACTATGTAAAGCTCACCCCCAGCCGAAGTGGGTACACCTACGCTCTGACCATTGTAGACCACTATTCAAAGTTCATGGTGGTTGTCCCAGTTAAAGACCTAAGTGGCCGTACCGCCGCTAGAGCGTTCCAGGCTTATTTCTGCCGACCACATGGGTACCCTGAGAAGGTGCTTACCGACCAAGGCCAGGCTTTTGAAGCGGAGGTATTCCAAGAATTCTGCCAGTTGTACGGCTGCAAGAAAATCCAGACCACGCCTTACCATGCCCAAACCAACGGCATGTGTGAAAAGATGAACCACCTGGTCCTGGGCCTTCTCAAGACGTTGCCGCTAGAAGAGCGGAACCTGTGGCCGGAGAAGCTACCTGACCTGGTCGATATGTATAACAACATCCCTTCCAGCTCGACGAAATGCACTCCAGCATACCTGATGAGGGCTCGCCCCGGCCGGCTACCAGTGGATTTAGAAATGGGGTTGGAAGCCCCGGAAGTGCTCCCTTGGACAGCTGAATGGGACACTCGGCGGAGGGTGCAGTACCGACAGGTCCAGGAATATGTTGAAAAGAACTTGTGCCGGAGTCGGGGACAACAGGAGCAGTGCTTCAACAAGAAGGCGTCTGCCGGTCCTTTCCAGCCTGGAGATGTAGTGCTGAAGCGAAAAAGAAGGACCCACAAGCTGGATGATCAATGGGAACAAACCCCGTATGTAATACAGTCCACAGGATGGGAGAATGGGAAGGCTTACCAGATAAGCAGTGACAAAGAAGGGACCTTGGCCACGGTTTCCCGAGACCATCTGAAGAGGTGCCCACCAGCCTTGAGGGTAGCGGATGAAGCTCCAATTCCCAGACCAGCGGAGAAAGAAAAAGAGGTAATCCACACCATGATGGGTGATTTTCCAGCAGACTGGCCTACACAGAACGGCGCGGTGATTCTTCCAGTGATACTGTTCCCACAACCCGTGGATGAGGAAGTGATGGAAGTGGTCAACCACGAGCCAGTGCCCAGGGATGTACCTGTACCCAGCAACCCTACGCCTCCGCCTGCCCCACACGATAGCAGGGAAGAGGAACTGATTGTTCCCTCTGCCCCACTGCCTGTCACCACTGACACCGGACCCCGGAGGTCCACTCGTCCCAACCTAGGTAGACACCCACTTAGGTATAGGGAAACTACACTTTAAAAGGGGGGGGGCTTTATGTATTGAGAGTACAGTTTAAAAGTTTGTGAATGATAAGCGAAGAAAAATCAACCGAAGAAGTTTACCTGGTTGAACTGTGATTAAACCGGCCGTTGCCGGCAACTGTTGTCCCCGTAGGGACTGCCTTTAATCCTTGCGTAAGGAACTGCTTACGGACAAGCCCGAGAACTTGCAGGGCAACCACAAACTTAGTGGAATGTAAATAAAAATGTGTTTTGGCTTGTACCGTTACCGCCTCCAGAGAGGCTGATTTGGGAGGATGGGCCTGGAGGAACGTGATGGCCCAGGCCCGCCACTACTGGACGCGGGTCCCCTGAAAGAGACAGAGCCCGCTCGGGCAGCCTGGTGATGGACTGGGGCAAGGGGTGCTGCCCACTTCTTAGGGGCAGCATCAGGGCCAGGTTGTTTGGGTGGGAGAAGAGCGGAAGCCGTACCGTTATAAAATGTCTGTGATGTTTTTACATGTTTTACCGTTTTCTATCTTTGCAGTTAAACAAAAATAAAACCGGTGATGGACGGGCAGCCCGCGGACGGTCTGCATTTTACTAAGGGGGAATGTGGCGCCCTGGACAAGCCAGGTCGTCACAGAACTACACCAACACACCCCACTCCCCGGTTAGGCACACCAAAGTCAAACACAAAAATCCTTGTTGCCTTCCTCCAGGGGCTGATGTCCACACCAGGGGGTGGGCCAGGCGGTTGGTCCCGCCCACCGAGGAGTTCACAGTCCTGGAGGCGGGAAAAGGAGGCAGATTAGTTTTGAGTGGAGAAGAGTGAAGTGGTAGAGGAGCAGTCTGACGGCGTCCGGGTGTGTGGCCCGGACGGTACAGCAAGGTTGGCAGACGGTGGTGACCGTCTGCAGGAGAGGCTGATTGGAGCAAACCGTAAGGACCGTGGACGGGCGGTGGCCCGACGGTACCGGATCGGAGAGCAAAGAGAAGCCAGCACCATCCGGCAGGGCTTTCGGACCCCGACCAGGCTAGGAGTCGCCGTAAAACTGGTCAAATCCGTTAGCGAAGGGAACCTCCGGGGTTTCCCAGCAGTCAAGACCCGATTGAAGGCAAAAGCTCACACCGTGAAGGGAAACACAGTCACCGCCAAGGCTACAGTTCCCAGGGCCAGAGCCTGCGGGCAAAAGGGGCTCCTTCAGCATCCATCCAAGCTGGGGAGCGGGTTACCGGTGGGAAGCCATTGGAACCGTAAACACAACACAGGTGCAGGGAAAGGCAGTCACCATCAACCTACCGGGAGAGCTGCCGCAGCCGTCTGTGGGACCCGTCCATCCAGCCGTTTGTTTTACCGGAGACTTTGCATTCATCATTGGCTGAGTGAGTACCACCGTGCCGTGTGGCACAGCGCTGCCCCCGCGACCCTGCACCTCACCAGGCCCCGTAACCCGCCTGCCATCCATCCCTACCCCTCACCGGGCCCCGGGACAACCAACCCCCCTACCCACGGAGGGGAGAACCAACATCCAAGCTACTCCCTGTCATCGCTCCCGGGATCCCCGTCCAGAGCAGCGGTGGTGTCACAACCTCACCACAACCGTGGGTGGCGTCACGGACAATATCCCTAAACCAAACCACCCCCCCTTTCACTCACGGGCGAGGAATGCCTCTCGAGTCCCCGGGATCCAGCCCTCCGCTCGAGCCACCACCGAGCAGCAGCAGCAGCCGGACCCGAGCAGTGGGTGAGCGCAGTGTCCCCTCCTCCGCCCTCCTCCGCCCGCGACATATGTATATGTATTGTGTGTATATGTATGTATGTATGTATGTATAGTATGTATGTATGTATGTCCACTAAAGGAATCCGCACTGTCACATTTACAATCACAATATTTTACACAGACACCCTATTTAGAGACTGACAGAGACAGCCAGACAGGGAAAGAGATAGAAAGACAGAGAGAGACAGACAGAGAAAGAGACAGAAGACAGACTACATGCACATGCACATTTCCTTACACACTATACATTACCTCATCTTGCAGCTCTTGACCGATGCAGTGCAGGAGAGGAGACACTGGGAGCTGCACGAGGCTGCAGCAGCTGAATAACAGGACCTGCTAGGTCACCGGTCATGTGATCAGGCAAGGTCCTTCATCTCAGTCTCCGTTCTGCTCCAGTACATTTCCAGTCCTCCTCTGCACCGATCATAACATAGATCAGTGCAGGAAGAGAGAGGGCATCTCTCTATGAGCGACCCGGGCCCCAACTCATTACCCTGACGACGGCCCCATCCCCTGGGGTGAGCAGAGGAATGAAAGAGGAGGGGCCCGGGCTGTCAGCGGCCCTACTCCCTCCTGGCTGCTGCTTACGGGGCCTCTACAGGAGTCAAGATTGTAATACTCTGATGTGCTGCAGGGTGGGCGGATGACCCAGCAGCTTAATGTTTTATGCGGATTATGTCAGGGCCAGGCGGTCGGGCAGACCCAGGAGGTGGATCCACTGGGCCGAACTCTAAGATGGTGGCAAGGAGTCCGGTAGCTGAAGCACTATGGGCAGCAGAACAGTCCGTGCCAGTGAGTGTAACGAAGAAGTCCCTGGGACCACGGAGTCACAGATGGTAGTCCGGGTGACGTAGCTCAGGTTCGGAAGCCGAGGTGATGTCAGGCGGGGTCCGGAACCTTTGGAGCGAGATGACGGGTCACCGCAGGGATCCGAGATGGTACGGACTTGTCAGATGGCAGACGGACAGCGTGCGGGGTTCGGGATTCAACAGGACCGGATGGCGAGGCAGGATCAGCTCTAGAAGAGAGATACGTGAGTATGGCACGAAGACACAAGGAGACCTGACTCCTAGCTTGGAAAACACGAAGATCAGGCCCCAACCTCTTGGACAATACACCCCTTTATACCCTGTACCTGTTTAGCCTCATTTCCTGTTAATGGACGCTGGCCCTTTAAGAAAGGGTCAGTGACCGCGCGCGCGCCCTAATGCGCATGCGCGCAGCCCGGGTGCCAGAAGCCAGGGAAGGAGGCTGAGAAGAGGACGCAGGGGAGCCGGCCAGGGCCTGGGAAGCCGTCGGGCGCCGCGATCGGAGACCAGGGGGCCTGGGAAGGACGGGCACCGGAGCCAAGGACCCGGGGAGCGTGGCAGGTGAGCCGGGGAGCGGGGCTGAGGACCCGGGGAGCGGAGCAGAGGACCCGGGGAGGGGAGCCAAGGACCCGGGAAGCGTGACAGTACCCCCCCCCCCACGCCCCCCTCCCCGCAACCGGGACATGAAGGCACGGATCAGAGGAGTGCCCACGTTCTCCCTGGGCTCCCAGGACCTATCCTCAGGACCATACCCCTCCCAGTCCACCAGGAAGAACTGTCGACCTCGTACGGTCTTCAAGGCCACGATATCCCTTACCGCATAGATGTCGTCATCGGCAATAGGTGGAGGAGCCGGACTGGCAGCAGCGGAGAAGGGACCAAGGACAACCGGCTTGAGCAGGGAGACGTGGAATGAGTTGGGTATCCTCATCGTGGCCGGGAGCTGTAGCTTGTAGGAGACCTCATTGATCTTGCTGAGGACCTTAAACGGCCCGATGTAGCGAGGACCCAGCTTGTAGGAAGGTATCTTCAATCGGATGTACTGGGAAGCAAGCCAGACCAGGTCACCAGGAGAGAAACACGGAGGGTCCAGACGCCTCTTGTCAGCGTGTTTCTTCATCCGCTGGGAAGCGCGTCCAAGGGACGCCTTGACAGAGTCCCAAATGGTAGCGAAGTCACGGGCTACAGTATCAGCCGCAGGGACATCCGAAGAAGGGGATATAGGCAATGGGACGGAGGGCTGAAGTCCGTAAACGACATGGAAGGGAGATTTGGAGGACGACTCACTGATGTGGTGGTTATGTGAGAATTCAGCCCAAGGCAGAAGCGTGGACCAGTCGTCGTGATGGGCGTTGACATAGTGACGTAAGAAGGATGTCAAGATTTGATTGACCCTCTCCACTTGGCCATTAGACTGAGGATGGTATGCAGAAGAAAAGTCCAGAGTTACTCCCAGATGTTTGCAGAGCGCCCTCCAGAAGCGGGAGGTGAACTGAGTTCCTCTGTCGGACACGATGTGGGATGGAAAGCCATGCAAGCGGAAGATGTGATGTATATAGGCTTCCGCGAGTTCCTGAGCAGAGGGCAGTCCAGCCATGGGGATGAAGTGAGCCATTTTGGAGAACCGGTCCACCACGACCCATATGACTGTGTGTCCAGAGGATAATGGCAAGTCCGTAATAAAATCCATCGCTATGTGTTGCCACGGAACTGAGGGTATAGGCAGAGGCAGAAGACGGCCATAGGGCAGGTGTTTGGGCGTCTTGTTCCTGGCACAAGAGGAGCAGGCAGAGACAAAAGCAGCGACGTCCGTGCGAAGGGATGGCCACCAGTAATGGCGTACAATCGCACCCCATGTTCTCTTCTGGCCTGCATGCCCGGCTGTTTTTGAGGCATGACCCCAGTGTAACACTTTTTGCCTGTCAGTCTCAGAGACATAGGTCTTTCCGGGCGGTATCTGGGCCAGGGTGACAGGGGCCACCGGAATGATCTTGCTAGGAGAGATGATGGGTTGGGTAGTCTCTTCCTCCTGCTCCATGGGCATGAAAGACCTAGACAAGGCATCAGCGCGTACATTCTTGTCCGCGGGTCGGAAATGGAGCTGGAAGTCAAACCTGGCAAAGAATAGGGACCACCTGGCTTGCCGTGGGTTCAGTCGCTGAGCGGACCGCAGGTATTCCAGGTTCTTGTGGTCCGTGTAGATAATCACGGGGTACACTGCTCCTTCCAGGAGGTAGCGCCACTCCTCCAGAGCCAGTTTGACCGCCAATAGTTCTCGGTCACCGATGGTGTAATTACGTTCAGGCGCTGAGAAGCTCTTGGAGAAGAAACCGCACGTCACCATCTTGCCGGAGGAGGACTTCTGCATGAGCACTGCTCCGGCTCCCGAGGAGGAGGCATCCACCTCCAAGGTGAACTGGCGGTTTAACTCCGGACGGTGGAGTACAGGAGCGGAGGCAAATGCTCGCTTCAGTGAGCAAAACGCGGCGTCGGCCGCAGGTGACCAGTCCTTTGGATTAGCCTCCTTTTTGGTCAAAGCGGAGAGAGGAGCAGTCAGGGCAGAGAAGTGAGGGATAAACTGGCGGTAGTAGTTGGCGAATCCCAGGAACCGTTGGATTGCCTTCAGTCCAGAAGGGGGAGGCCAGTTGAGTATGGAGGAGACCTTCTTTGGATCCATCTGCAGTCCAGTGCCCGAGATGATGTATCCCAGGAAAGGGAGAGAAGACTGCTCAAAGACACACTTCTCATATTTGGCGTAGAGACGATTCTCTCTCAGTCTTTGTAGAACCAGCTGTACGTTCTCTCTGTGGGTCTGGAGGTCCGGAGAGAAGATAAGGATGTCATCCAGATAAACTACTACACAGATGTAGAGGAGGTCCCGGAATATGTCGTTCACCAATTCTTGGAAGACTGCTGGTGGGTTACACAGGCCGAAGGGCATCACGCAGTATTCATAATGCCCATCGCGAGTATTAAACGCGGTCTTCCATTCGTCCCCAGAGCGGATACGAACTAGGTTGTAGGCACCCCGAAGATCCAGCTTGGTGAACACACGGGCTCCTCTGAGCCGGTCGAACAATTCGGGGATGAGCGGCAGGGGGTACTTGTTTTTTACGGTGATCTGATTCAGACCCCGGTAGTCGATGCATGGGCGTAGGTCACCCTCTTTCTTCTTAACGAAGAAGAAGCCGGCTCCCGCAGGAGAGGAGGATCTCCGGATGAATCCCCTTGCCAGGCTCTCTGTGATGTAGGTAGACATGGCCCTGGTTTCGGCTGGAGACAACGGATATATCCATCCTCGAGGCGGTGTTGTTCCTGGGAGCAGGTCGATGGCACAATCGTAGGGACGGTGTGGCGGAAGTACCTCAGACTCCTTCTTGTCAAAAACGTCTGCGAAGGACCAATAGGCCGAAGGCAGTTCCGGTAGGTTCTCTGGAACCGGAGGTCGTCGGATGGGTTGTATGGACTTCAGACACTTCTCATGACAAGCAGGACCCCATCGGGTGATTTCGCCAGTACCCCAGCTGACTGATGGTTCGTGTGTCCGCAACCAGGGAAGTCCCAGCAGGATTTGATGGGACATGTGTGGAAGGACGTAGAGAGCGATGTTCTCGGTGTGCAGGGCACCGATACGCAGTTCGACCGGACTGGTGACCCAGGAGATGGTATCAGAGAGGGGTCTCCCATCCACAGAGGCAATCACTAGGGGCTTCTCGAGTGGAGTAACAGGCAGCTGGTACTTGTCCACCGTGGCCTGCTGGATAAAATTGCCTGCTGCTCCAGAGTCGAGGTATGCCTCAGCCTTGAAGCGCGTCTCTCCCGTTGACACTTGCACAGTCCACATAACCGGGTCTGAGAGAGTCCCAGTACCTAGGGTGGCCTCTCCTACCAACCCTAGGCTTTGGAGTTTCCCGGCCTTTCCGGACAGGAGCGTAGGAGGTGTGTGTCCTCTCCGCAGTAAAAGCAGAGACCCTTGGCGAGCCGCTCTGCTCGACGTTGTTCAGACTGTCGTACTCGGTCGATCTGCATGGGCTCGTGGACGGGAATCCCAGCTGTTGATGACTGAGATACGGAGGGCTTCTGTGGAGGAGAGGAATGCCGTACCGGACGTCTCTCACGAGACAGCTCTTTGGAGCGCTCCTGGAAACGAATGTCCACTCGAGTTGCTAGGGCAATCAGGGCATCTAGGGTGGAGGGCACGTCACGACCCGCCAACTCATCTTTGATGCGACTCGAGAGTCCTTCCCAGAAGGCGGCTGTTAGGGCCTCATTATTCCACCCGAGTTCTGAAGCCAAAGTGCGGAAACGGATGGCGTATTGGCCCACCGTCAGTGTTCCTTGACGTAAGCGGAGGAGGGATGAAGCAGACGCAGAGGCGCGTCCCGGCTCGTCAAAGGTGCTGCGAAAGGCCTGCAGGAACTCTTGAAGATCCTTGGTCATAGGGTCCTCCTTCTCCCACAACGGGTTCATCCACGCCAGTGCCTCGCCCTCCAGGTGAGACATGATGAAGGCGACCTTGGCTTGGTCGGAGGCAAACAGATGTGGCAGCTGCGTGAAATGGAGGGAGCATTGGTTTATAAACCCCCTGCAGGACTTGGGATCTCCGGCGTACCGGGGTGGTGAGGCCAAACGCAGTCTGGAAGCATCCGAAGAAGCAGCCACGGGAGCGGGGGACGTGGCTTGACTAGTGGCGGCTTGGGATGTCGAAGACGTGACTGCCGCTTGTAGCGTGGTCAGGCGGGTGTCCACGGAAGTCATAAAGTTCAGCATGCGGGTCTGGACTTCACGCTGGCGTTGGAGTTCCTCTTGCAAGGCTGCTAGTGCTGCAGCGGGATCCATGGCCTGATCTTACTGTCAGGGCCAGGCGGTCGGGCAGACCCAGGAGGTGGATCCACTGGGCCGAACTCTAAGATGGTGGCAAGGAGTCCGGTAGCTGAAGCACTATGGGCAGCAGAACAGTCCGTGCCAGTGAGTGTAACGAAGAAGTCCCTGGGACCACGGAGTCACAGATGGTAGTCCGGGTGACGTAGCTCAGGTTCGGAAGCCGAGGTGATGTCAGGCGGGGTCCGGAACCTTTGGAGCGAGATGACGGGTCACCGCAGGGATCCGAGATGGTACGGACTTGTCAGATGGCAGACGGACAGCGTGCGGGGTTCGGGATTCAACAGGACCGGATGGCGAGGCAGGATCAGCTCTAGAAGAGAGATACGTGAGTATGGCACGAAGACACAAGGAGACCTGACTCCTAGCTTGGAAAACACGAAGATCAGGCCCCGCCCTCTTGGACAATACACCCCTTTATACCCTGTACCTGTTTAGCCTCATTTCCTGTTAATGGACGCTGGCCCTTTAAGAAAGGGTCAGTGACCGCGCGCGCGCCCTAATGCGCATGCGCGCAGCCCGGGTGCCAGAAGCCAGGGAAGGAGGCTGAGAAGAGGACGCAGGGGAGCCGGCCAGGGCCTGGGAAGCCGTCGGGCGCCGCGATCGGAGACCAGGGGGCCTGGGAAGGACGGGCACCGGAGCCAAGGACCCGGGGAGCGTGGCAGGTGAGCCGGGGAGCGGGGCTGAGGACCCGGGGAGCGGAGCAGAGGACCCGGGGAGGGGAGCCAAGGACCCGGGGAGCGTGACAGATTATAACGGGGCAATTTACTTTTGTGAACATGGGCCCCCTGGATTTTCGGGCCCCGGGCGGCAGCCCAAATTGCCCTCATTATACGCCTATGCTCATCTGCCACTCACCCTGCAACCCCCCCCTCATGCCCTCTTTTTTTCTTTTTTAACTATATTTTTATTCAAATTTTTCAATAACATAACACTGGCATAAGCGAATTCAGCATTGTAAATTCAATTCAAAAACATTACATTGTCATGTTTGATCATCCCAAATTCCATACCAGTTTTTAGAATCAATAACCGCAACATGGCAAGATAAAGCAAAGGAAAGCAGCGACCCCTTAACCCAAGATTCTTATCATTCCCCCCATTGAACCCTTGTGAACATGGTAATGACATACAATAAAGAAGTCCCACTCGAATCGGTTATTTCCCCCTCTCCTTTTAGTCACCTTTCGGCCTTTCCTCCCCCACCTCCAAGCCATCCAATGTATCCTTCAATTTTTCAGTATGATACCAGACTGTGTCTTTGAAAGGTGACATAATCCTGACTATCTCCTCTCGAGTACAATATGCCAGTATGATTTTCTTCCATTTGTTAAAGTACAGTCGTATTCTATCCGCCCTCCTTTCTGCATCCAATCCTTCTATTTCAAGAAGATGCATGAGCTGACCCAAGATCTCTTCAATCGTGGGGACCCTAGACTCCAACCAATTTTTTAGTATCGCTCTCTTGGCTGCCAGAAGTATCACATGTATAAGTCTGGGTGGGTTAGTCATCTTCCCTTTAGTATCGTTCCCCTCCTCCCAATGGTGAAAAATTGCAAACCCAGGTGAGAGCCGAACTTCAAGACCCAACACCTTTTGTATACAACTTTTGATCTTTGACCATAATGGACTCAAAAGGGGGCAGGACCACAACCCGTGAAGGAGATCAGTTCCACCACTCTTACATTTAGGGCAAAATGTAAGTGTCGCGGGCGGAGGAGGGGACGCCGCGCCCTCCCACTGCTCGGGTCCGGCTGCCGCGGCTGCTGCGGCCTGCTGCTGCTCGGTGGCTCGAGCGATGGGCCGGATCCCGGGGACTCGAGCGGCGCTCCTCGCCCGTGAGTGAAAAGGGGTTGGTTTTTGGGATTGTTTATTGTCCGTGACGCCACCCACGGTTGTGGTGATTGTGTGGACACCACCGCTGCTCTGTATGGGGATCCCGGGAGCGGTGACAGGGAGCAGCAAAGTTGTTGGTTCTCCCCTCCGTGGGTATGGGTGTAGTTGTCCCGGGGCCCAGGGATGAGGTGGGTGATGAGGGATGGCAGGGCCGGTGCAGGGCTTGGTGGGGTGCAGGGACACGGGGGCAGTGCTGTGCCTCACGGCACTGTGGTACTCACTCAGCCTGAGACGGGGACACAGTTCTCGGTAGAACACACGGCTGGAAAGACGGTTCCCACGGATGGCTGCAGTTGCTTTTCCCCAGTAGTTGACGGTGACGGTCCCTTTTCCTGCACCTAAGATGATGATGGTAGCGATGGGTTCCCACCGGTAACCCGCTCCCCGGCTTGGATATGTGTGACGCCCTGGCAAAGCCAGGTTGTCACAGAAAGAGTTAATCCTCCTTGGTAACCTGATCTCACACCGGTGCAGCAGGACAAACCACAGCCCCCAGTGTAAGAGAAAAGCAGAGCAGAGGGGAGGGGCTGGAGCAGAGTGTAAGGAGAGGCAGACAGAAGAGGAGTCTGGAGTTGTAGCTCCCAGGCTGAAAGTGAAGCGTGCTCCGAGAGGGCCGGGACAGGCTGCGAGTGAGGAAGGGGCCAGAGGTAGCCGGGCAGGGTAGTGGCCCCCCGGTACCTGGGTGACCCGGATCACTGCAGGGGAGTGGATTCCCCATTCCCGGCTGAGGAGAGGAGGAAGAGAGTGGAGAGAAAGGCACCTGGCTGCAGGGAAAGAACAACAAGGGCTGCTGCACCGTGTGTGGAACACTAACACCCCATACCGAAGGCTGCGGACACCGGCACTTCCTAGTTTACCAGTGACTCCGTGTGAAATACTTGTGAGTACGCCCGTGCCTTCGGGCACCGGACCGCAGCACTGCGCCCTGCTCCCTGCTTACCCCATCACCGGGCCCCGGGACAACCAACCCCCCTACCCACGGAGGGGAGAAATAACAACCAAGCTGCTCCCTGTCACCGCTCCCGGGATCCCCATAAAGAGCAGCGGTGGTGTCCACAATCACCACAACCGTGGGTGGCGTCACGGACAATCTCCCTTAACAAACCCCCTTTCACTGTGGAGCCTGGGATCACAGACCGGGTCACGCTACCGTGATACCCACAGAAGTGACCCTGTGGCCCGGATCTGAGTACCCCTGGTCCCCGGGCGTCACATATGGGCCGGAGGAGCCCCTCTTTGCCCGCAGGCGCTGGCCCTGAGAAACTGGTGCCTTGGCGGTGGCGATGTCTCCCTCTAACGGTTGGACTGTTGCCTTCAAACGGGACTTGGCTGTTGGGAGACCCAGAGGTCCCCTTCACTAACGGATTTGGCAGATTCACGGCGACTCCTAGCCTTGCCGGGATCCGAAAGGCCCCTGCCAATGGTGCTGACTGCTCTTCGTATACCGCTCCGGTACCGCCGGGCCACCACCCGTCCACGGTCCTTTCGGCAACCTCCAAGCAGCCTCTCCTGCAGACAGTCACCGCCGTCTGCTGACCTTGCTATCTCAGTCCGGGGCACACACCCGGACCAACTTCAGGCTTTCAACTGTCACTTTTTCTGTCACTAGTCTCACTGTCCTCCTTCTCCTTCCTCTCACTTTGAACTCTCCACTTAATCTCTCACTGCTTCCACTTCCTCCTCCAAACTCTCCCTAAACTCATCTGCCTGGTTCTCCCGCCTCCAGGGCGGTGAACTCCTCGGTGGGCGGAGCCAACCGCCTGGCCCACCCTCCGGTGTGGACATCAGCCCCTGGAGGAAGGCAACAAGGATTTTTGTGTAGCTTTGGTGTACCTATCCGGGGTGTAGGGTGTGGTGGTGTCACGACCTGTGACCCCTGGCTTGCCCAGAGCGTCACATTTCCCCTTAGCAAAATGCAGACCGTCCGCGGGCTGCCCGTCCAACACCGGTTTTATTTTCTGAAAAGACATAAAAACATGACATACAAGTAAAATAATTTCTTCCCACATCGGGAGGTTCATTTCTTAAACGTTGCGTAACATTTTAAATGGTTGCGGCTGCCGCTCTCTCCCACCCAAGTAACCTGGCCCTGATGCTGCCCCTAAAACCCAGGCAGCACCCCTTGACCCCAGTCCTGAACCAAGTCACCCGAGCGGGATCTGTCCTTCCCCTCCAGAGGGTAGCCAGCGGTTCCTGTGGTGGCTGGGCCCCAGCCTGCTCCACTGCGGGCCCTCCCTCCAACCTGCCTCTCCGGAGGCGGTAACGGTAGCTGCAACAAAAGATTTTTATTTACAAGCCACTAACGTTTGTGGTTGCCCTGCAAGTTCTCGGGCTTGTCCATAGAAGTTTCTATGCAGTTAGATGGTCCCCACGGGGACAACGGTGCCGGCAACGACCGGTTTCAGTCACATGGCTAATCAGGTCAATCTTCGGTTATTATTCTCATTTTCAAAACTTTTCAAACTTTTAAACACACATGTTGGTCGCAACGGGGACAACTTTTAGGCGGAGGACCGCCGGCTTAACAGTCCATCCTCAATCGCGGGGCTCTAGTGCCACCTTCACATGGTGCACCGCTGTGGACCCCGATGGTAGCTCGCTGCGGGTGATCTTCCTCCATATTCATGCGGGCATGCACATCCGCTCTACACCCCTCTCGGGCATCGATCTTCCTGCGCAGCTGCTGTTGCCGCCGCTCCCAGCCGGGAGCACTTTCTGTTTGCTCCGGTTCAGCGTGTGCGGGGGACAGACCCAGCCAGAGTCCCTCCGTGTTGGCTACGACCGGCACCTTCAGTAATGAGGGACCCCGCTGTGACATGGCCTGCTCTGCCTCCTGGCAGCTGCATCCCCGCCGTGCCTCCGGTGCATCTCTGCTGACAGCCTCAGCCTTCGGCTTCTTCCATGGAAGCAGATCAGGGCGGTCACGAGCTTCTGCTGCAGGTCGGTCCGCCAGGGCCGATTGGCAGGGTACCGCTACCGGTGGTGGTGGTAGCGGGCCTAGTGGCGGGGCAGCAGCAGCCAACACGGGTAGCGGGGAAGGTAGCAGGGCGAGCGGGTATGGACCGGGTCCCTCAGCCGCGATGACCAACCCACTAGGGGTACAGGGGTGTGGGTCACTTACCCTCCCTTCCAAGACTCCCTCCACTTCGCGTCTCCGTATGGCCGCCACCACTTCCGCCATGTCGGCCTCCCACTCCTCCAGGAGGAGCTGCATGCGGACCTGCAGTCGGCTGCTTAGCTGGACGGTCCGGACTTCCACCCACGCTGCGGGGCCAGGCGCGGGGACCACGGTGCTGTCGGTCGGACTCAGCATCTTTAGCAGCGGCCTCTTCCAGGAACCAGTCAATGGCCGCAGGGTCCTGGCGTCCCTGCTTCTATAGCCGCGGCGACATGCGGCCAGTCGCCATTTCGTCCCCCTTAGCCTCTTTTCGGCCCCTCCTCTCTCGGGGCGGGGTTTTGGCCTTCGCGCCTCCGCTACTCGAGAAGACGCTCGAGCGGGAACTCTTCGCGCCAAAGATGGCGGCTTCTGAAATTTTCTGGCCTGACACCTCCGGCGGTAACAAGGCGCACCTCTACCCAACGGCAGAGCGGTAAGATCCTGTTTAAGAGCCTGGTTCTCCCGCCTCCAGGGCTGTGAACTCCTCGGTGGGCGGAGCCAACCGCCTGGCCCACCCCCTGGTGTGGACATCAGCCCCTGGAGGAAGGCAACAAGGATTTTTATGTAGCTTTGGTGTACCTATCCGGGGTGTAGGGTGTGGTGGTGTCACGACCTGTGACCCCTGGCTTGCCCAGGGCGTCACATTAGCCTGTCTGGCTTTGTTGCTGATGGAGGGAGATTAAAACCATAAATTGCCTTGTGCATAATTCTAAATTGGGTTTCTCGCCAATGCTCATTTAAAATTGATTTACGAAGAGCATTCCACCCTCCCCTAATTTTTACCCCCATAGACGGGTCCTCAAATTGTTTTTCCCAAGATTTAAAAAACACTTCCGGGTGCTGTCCTATTAATAGATCACGCATGTCTTCATAAAGAAAAGAGATAGATGATGAAGTTATTGAGTTCTTTACCAGACAATCAAAAGAGTTAAATACTACCTCCTGGGTCACATCATGCAACTGAGTCATAATACTATATCTCACTTGGTCATATTGGATTAGTTGGTTAGGCCCCAAGCCATACTGCGCTATAATTTCGTCTCTACTCAACCATCTAGGCTCTGAGGTGTGCAAGAGATGAGCAACAGTCCTTATACCCCTCACCTTCCACTCTTCAAACAGCTTATTGCTTGTCCCCTGCACAAACTCCGGATTCCCCCATATAGGCAAGTATTTGGATATTTTATGGGGACGTTTGTAATTTTTCCTCAACGCCTTCAATGCTGCAATCGTATCTTTAACCCCTTAACGACCCATAACGTACTGTGTACGTCATGGACCGTGTGCTGGTAAGCCCCGCCCCCTGCCGCCGGCAGGCGGCGGCGATGCGTGCACATATCAGTTGTTATCAACAGCTGACATGTGTGCCTGCTAGCCGCGGGTGGAATCGCTTCTACCCGCGGCCATTAACCCCTTACATTTCGTTGCCAAAATCTTGGCAGTGATATGTTTATGGGCGCCGCCATGACAGTCACTTACCGCCCCCACCGGAAGTCACGTGACATGATCACGTGACTTTCAGTGGTTGCCATGGTAGCACAGGGTCATGGGATGACGCCTGTAGCTAACATGACTCACTTCCTCTCAATGCCGGAATACAGCCGGCATTGAAAGTGAAGCAGCAAATCTGCAGTTCTCAGCTCTGTAGCTGAGATCTGCAGATAGTGCAAAGCGATCGGATTGCTGATCGCTATAGCCCCCTAGGGGGACTAGTAAAATGAAAAAAAAAAGTAAAAAAAAATAAAAAAACCTAAAAGTTCAAATCACCCCCCTTTCACCCCATTGAAAATTAAAGGGTTAAAAAATAAAAAATACACACATATTTGGTATTGCCGCGTTCAGAAATGCCCGATCTATCAAAATATAAAATCAATGAATCTGATCAGTAAACGGTGTAGCGGCAAAAAAATTCCAAACGCCAAAATTACGTTTTTTGGTTGCCGCAAATTTTGCGCAAAATGCAATAACAGGCGATCAAAACGTAGCATCTGTGCAAGAATGGTACCGTTAAAAACGTCAGGTCGAGACGCAAAAAATAAGCAATCACTGAGCCTCAGATCCTGAAAAATGAGAACGCTACGGGTTTTGGAAAATGGCGCAAAACGTGCGCCACGTTTTTTGGACAAGCTTGTGAATTTTTTTTAACCCCTTAGATGCAAGTAAACCTATACATGTTTGGTGTCTACAAACTCGCACCGACCTGAGGCATCACATAGATACCTCAGTTTTACCATATAGTGAACACAGTGAATAAAATATCCCAAAAACTATTGTACGATCACACTTTTTTTGCAATTTTTCCGCACTTGGAATTTTTTTGCCGTTTTCCAGTACACTATATGGTAAAACTTATGGTTTCATTTAAAAGTACAACTCGTCCTGCAAAAAACACGCCCTCATATGGCAAGATTGATGGAAAAATAAGAAAGTTACGCCTCTCGGAAGAAGGGGAGCAAAAAACAAAAACGCAAAAACGGAAAAGTGCCCGGGGGCTGAAGGGGTTAAATAAGGAAGAGTGCTTGATTTTCACTGGGAGATTAGCCTGCCTAGTATGAAGTAATGCCACCAGATCCCAAGGTTGTGCATAGTCTCTCTCAAGCTCCAACGCTGAATAATGCCCAGAGCCTTTAATCCAATCCAATATATATCTAGTCAAACCGGCTATATTGTAACCCCGAATGTTCGGCAAACTCAGACCTCCATGAACCTTAGATGCCGTCAACTTCTTAAGCCCTATACGAGGGCGTTTCCCCCTCCAAATGAAGTGTGAAAAAGCTCTGTTTAGCTGGACAATATCTTTATGCTTGAGAAGCAGGGGAAGTGTTTGAAGATGATACATTAATTTTGATATCGACATCATCTTAATTAGGTGGACTCTACCAATTAGGTTCAATGGAAGGTCGTGCCATTGACTCGCCCACCCCAGGGCTATGGGACACCCGGTGCCGGGCCGGACTAGTCCGGTGGTAGTCAGTGGTGGCTGGGCCCGGCTCCGTGGCCCTGGTGGGTGTCAGTTGAATATGTGGCTGATGAGTTAGAGTTAATGTTCGTGACGCCACCTGTGGTATGCGGCTATTAAGCCGCCGCTGTTATGGGAGAACTCCGGGGTGATGTTATGACAGCTATGATGGTACTGCTCCCCACAGGTGGAGCGATGCCCCGGGATACCGTTGGTGCCCGTGAAAGTCTATGGTGTTGTGTGGCTAACACGGTGCAGGGCCGACAGGCGAGGAAAGAACCAGGCACAAACAACAGTCTCTTTACCTTTTCCTCTTTTACTCTGGGAACAGTCCAGTCCTGGGAGACCGTTACAGGTGGTGATGGGGATCCGGTCGGCCTGGAAGTACTTGGGATGATCTTTCTGGCCAGCTGAGTATGAGGCCTACTCCTGTACTTTGCTTTGTGATGATAGGACCCTGCTTCTCTGAATCCAGCAATGGCCCTCTTTGCTGCTGGGACCGATGTCACGTCCCTTCTTTCTGTAGGTGGCTGCGCAGACCCTCTCTCTGGTGCTTCTCCGCTGGAGTCCACACCGGGCCCTGATGCTGCAGCTGTACCTTGGATCTTTCTGGGCCAGGGGCTTGCAGCTCTCCTGCCCTTCGGACTCGGCTACCAGGGACGGATTTTATACCCTGGCAACCACAGACTCCGATGTCTGAGTCTCTCTGCTGCCTCTCAGCTATTCCTGCTTCTCTGGGCCAAGCTGCTCCAGCTCTAGGCCCCAGATTCACAGGACAGCTCACTCTGCGTCTGTTCACTTTCACTACTCCCTTCAGACTGACTCCACTTCCTCCCTCTGGTCAGGTAGAGGAAGGCTCCCTGGAATTCCAGGTTCAGAGCTCCCCCTGCTGGCCGGAGGGAGAACTGTGTTGGGTGTTAAACCTGCTGGCCAATGGATCTCCCAATTACCTCCAGGCTCAGCATTAACCCTTTGGGAGGGCAATGCTGTTGTGGCGACCAGGTCCTAGGGCGCCACACTCCCCCTTAGTTAAATTCAGTACTCCCGGACTGTGGAAACAAAACATAACATGTCATACATTTCATCCCAATATGGGAGGCACATTCTCTTTAACGTTACAAATTCAAACAGTACTATAAGAGTCCAGTGTGGCTCCCTGCCGGGTGTCCATTACACTGCTCCATGGGGGACCCGCCGCGATAAAACCCCCAACGTAGGCTCTGGGCGTGCGTCAGAGCATTGATGACCCCACTCTATGCACGCCGGACGGGTTTTTCTTCAGGGGTGTCGAGCACACTGGTGCTAACTATGAACAATTTAGGTGTTGGCCACCCATAGTCCAGTGGCCCAATTGTCCATTTTCACAATCAAAGAAAAAGAAAAACATTTTGTACACAACATTACAGACATTTCGCATAACTATTTACATTCCAATAAATACTCTTTCTTTCTCCTTTATACATTTGATTCCCTATACCTTAGAGGGGGTTGTCCCCGAGTGCTGCGTTGGGACCTGCGTAGCTCTGGTGTTTGTCCCTGACTACTTAGTGTGTCTCCTATCTCAGCACTACCGGTAGGCCTAACCCCAATAGGTATGCATGATGATCGCCCATGTGGTCTAAGAGTCGCCAAGGGTATGACAGGTTCACCACTGACAGGGGGTTGATCCTCCTGTTCCACTGCTGGCGTGTCACCTCGTGTCGGGGCGGACGGTTCTTTGGGTGAATCCGGAACCTGTTCTGTTTCTGGCTCGACCAACTGTGGGAACGTCAGGACCGGTACCACTACGGCACCATTTATGCGGGTCCAAGTCTTGGGGAATTTGCCGAGGATTGTTTGTATCATCTCTTCCCCCTCTTCTTGAACTTCCTCCACTTCCTTTTGAACTTTGCACCGCTCAGGGCACGTCTTCAGGCGGTCTCGGGAAATTGCTTGGCAGGTCTTGCCTTCATCTTTACTTATGAGGCATACCTTACTATTGTCAAAGTTGGAGGGGATAATGGTGTAGGGCTCGTTTTCCCACTGATCATCCAACTTATGCGTCTTCCGCTTCTTCTTGAGGACTTGTTCTCCAGGTGCTAAGGGAGTTGCTGGGGCTGTTTGATTGTAATGCTGTTCTTGTCTCGTTCTTGCTTGAGACAGGCTCCTTTCCACGCACTCCTGGACCTTACGGTACCGCTGCTGCCGTTCTGCATCCCAATCCTCTATTTCTTGAGCCGCCTCAGGCGACACAGTCCCCATCTCAAAGTCTACAGGCAACTTGCCTGGTCTGGCTCGCATCAGGTAAGCGGGGCTGCAGTTGGTCGAAGTCACTGGGATGTGGTTGTACAGGTCTACCAGATCTGGCAACTTTTCTGGCCATTGGTTCCTCTCTTCCAGCGGTAGGGTCTTCAGCATATCAATAACCACATGGTTCATTTTCTCGCACAGTCCATTGGTCTGGGGGTGGTACGGTGTGGTTCGAATTTTCTTACAACCGTACATGTTACAGAACTCTTGGAACACTTCAGCCTCGAATGCAGGACCCTGATCCGTCAGTACCCTTTCCGGATAGCCGTGCGGTCGACAAAAGGATGCCTGGAACGCTCTAGCTGCCGTCCTGGCTGTCTGGTCCTTCACAGGCACTACTACCAGGAAACGAGAGTAATGGTCCACAATGGTGAGGGCGTACACATAGCCTGACCGACTTGGTGTCAACTTCACGTGGTCCAGGGCCACCAACTCCAGGGGCTGCTTCGTGACAATTGGCTGTAGGGGAGACCTTTGGCTGGCATCATCTTTCCGCCTCAAGTTACACGGGCCACAGTCTCGGCACCATTTCTCGATCATCTTTCTCATGTGCACCCAGTAGAACCGATCACGGAGTAAGGCCTCCAACTTCTTCCACCCGAAGTGTCCTGCGTTATCATGATACGCTGCTAGGACCATTGGAGCATCCCTCTGCGGAACCACTATCTGCCAGACAAGTTCATTTGTTCGATAGTTGACATATCTCTTGCAGAGCTTGCCTTGGTAGGTGAACAGTCGTCCCCTCTCCTTCCACAGCTGCTGGGCTTCCTCTGGAGCGTCTGGGCCAAGATGGGTCTCAGCTTGCGCTAGCTTCTCTTTGACCAATCGCACGGCCGGGTCACCATTCTGTGTTTCTTCCCAATTATGGTGGAGTAATGGGTTAACCGAGACCTCGTGTTGGCTCGAGCGCTTCACTCCCACAGCATGCTCACACTGGGAAACACCCTGATGATGGAAAGCCGGTAACTCTATCTCTTCGAGTTCATCCAGGTCTTCTCCAGATTCGGGTAAGTGAGGCATTCTGGACAGCGCATCAGCATTGTTATTCTTCTTGCCAGCCCGATACTTGATGGTAAAGTCAAAGTTAGACAGCCGGGCCATCCACCGCTGTTCCAACGCACCTAACTTGGCTGTTGCCAGGTGTGTCAACGGATTGTTGTCCGTGAAGATGGTGAACTTGGCCGACGCCAGATAGTGCTTGAAGCGTTCAGTCACTGCCCAAACAATAGCGAGGAACTCCAGCTTGAAGGAACTGTAGTTTTCTGGATTCCTTTCTGTGGGCCGAAGCTTCCTACTGGCGTACGCTATCACCTTCTCTCTGCCTCCCTGCACCTGGGACAACACGGCTCCCAGGCCCACGTTGCTGGCGTCTGTATACAGTACAAACGGCTGGCTGTAGTCAGGGTAGGCCAGAATTTCTTCTCCCGTGAGAGCCCCTTTCAGCTGGACAAAGGATGTTTCTAGTTGGCTGCTCCATTCAAAGGGAGGGCTCTGCTTCTTAGCCTGCTTTGGCTGGCCCACCAGGAGATCTTGAAGGGGCGCTGCTATCTTGGTGAAACCATCAATGAACCTTCGGTAGTAGCCCACCAGCCCAAGGAACTGCCGCACCTCCTTTACCGTGGTGGGTCTTGGCCAGTCCTTGATTACGGTGACTTTCTCCGGATCAGGTGCCACACCTTCTGCGCTGACCACATGACCCAGGTACTGTACCTTTGGCTTCAAGAGGTGACATTTGGACGGCTTGATCTTCAGGCCATATTTTGACAAAGACTCAAACACTTCTGCTAAGTGCTTCAGGTGGTCTTCATAAGTCTTGGAGTAGACTATGACGTCATCCAGGTACAACAGCACGGTTTCGAAGTTGTGGTGGCCCAAGCAGCACTCCATCAACCGTTGGAATGTCCCTGGGGCGTTGCAGAGCCCGAATGGCATACAGTTGAACTCGCAGAGGCCCATTGGCGTCGTGAATGCAGTCTTCTCCTTGTCCGCCTCTGCCACGGGAACCTGCCAATACCCACTGGTGAGATCCAAGGTGGAGAAATAGTTAGCTGACTTTAAGGCTGTTAGTGACTCCTCTATTCTGGGTAGTGGATAAGCATCTTTATGTGTAATGCGGTTAATTTGCCTGTAATCTACACACATTCTCATTGTACCATCTTTTTTCTTTACGAGCACTAGTGGAGCTGCCCAGGGGCTACAACTATCTCTGATAACCCCAGCCTCCTTCATTTCCCGTAACATTTCTTTGGCACGCTGATACTGTGCGGGGGGTACAGGGCGGTATCTCTCTTTAACGGGAGGATGATCACCCGTGGGGATTTGATGTTTAACCCCTTTCACCTGCCCAAAATCTAGGGGGTGTTTGCTGAAGACCCGCTCGTACTCCTGTACCACCCGGTAAACCCCATGCTTTTGGTGTGAGGGGGTGGAGTCGGTGCCCACATGTAAGTTTTGGCACCAGTCTTCCAGCTGCCCCTTGGAGCCATTGTCTTCCGCCTGGTCGGACGGGATCAAGGGTTCCACTGCTTTGATGGTGTTGTTGCTGACAGTGTACAGTTTTGCTACAGTGGCGTACCGGGGCAATTTGGCTTCCTCCTCCCCACAATTCAGGACACGGATGGGCACTCTCCCCTTGCGGACGTCTGCTACCCCTCTGGCTATCAGGACTCCAGGCCTGCTGTCTGAATACACCGGTTCTACCAAGGCATGGTAATCCTGACCCTTGAGGCCTATTGCTGCCCGACACCATATCAACATTTCACTTCTTGGGGGTATTGCAATGGGGAGGGGGTCACTTACCCTCACACTGCCAATTTCTCCTCCGGCCAGCTCCACCTGCTGCCTCCTCATCAGGGCTCTGATCTCCCTCTGTAGGGCACGCTGCTGCCCGGAGCTGGCAGTTTCAGACGCCTGTTGCAACAAAATTATCACTTCGGCAACACAATTTTCTATCACATTTGTACCAATGGTTACCAATGGGTCAGATTCTTTGCGATCAATATCTACAATTATCATCCCCTGACACGGCAATTCTACCCGCCCCACTTTAATGGTTACTTCTTTGTACCCAATTTGAGGTAAGGGCTGACCATTACTGGCCACAATTGTTAAATCATCATCTGGGCCATGGTCAATGTCTGAATCAGCCCAATATCTTTTATACAGTTTGTAGGGGATGGTTGTTACCTGGGACCCCGTATCCAGGAGGGCATTCAAAGGGATCCCATCCAGCACAATAGGAAGGACCGGTCGTCCTCCCACATACTTGCTGCGGCTGGGTGTTGAGCCGGGCTTCCTTACACCTGGGGGTCGGCTCCTGGCCCCAGGCTCGGCCCATTTAAAGGACAGTATCGTGCAATGTGGCCCGCCTGGCTGCAGCGGCGGCAGATCGGTTGTCCCGTTGAATCATACCGGTCTGTGTCTCTGCCTCGGGTCGGCGGAACCCTCCTCTGTCGCATCCATGGGACGTCATCTGGGCTGGAGGCCAACTCGATTCTTGCAGGCGATGGGGTCACTTGTAGAGACTGCACGGTCTTGGCAAGGGCAGCCACAGTCTTGGTCAGCTCCTGGACCTGCTGTCTGAGCTCTGCAGTGGGATCCTTATCCAGGGACTGCGCCTCAGCCCCTGCAGTGGCTCGTGTTGCAGGCACCACCCCGGGGTACGTGATAGCAAGAGGCCGGAGGGGTACTGGGTCATTCGGTGTAGATTCTCTCAGTACCCGGATGGCCTGGTCCTTAAACTTTGCAAAGTCCAGAGCAGGGTTCTGCAGGACCATGATACGCAGCTGGGTCCTGTGGGCATCTGACAGGAGCCCCTCTATGAACTGCTCGGTTAGGAGTTTGTGTTCCTCACGTACACTCTCTGGGTCCACTTGTTTAACCGCTTTCAGGGCCTCCTGCAGGTTTAAGGCATAGTCCCTTATGCTGTCTGTGGCCCGCTGCTTGCACCCAAAGAATCTCATCTTTATCTCTGCTGCGGTGCGGGTGTCAAAAGTACTCTTTAGCTTGGCCAGTATCTGGGTTACTGTCCCTTTATCTGTATCAGGCCAGGACTTCACTTCACGCTGGGCTGCGCCGGCTAGCTGTCCCATTAATATGCCCACCTTCTGGCTCTCAGTCAGCGGATACACCCGGAACAAGCTGTGCAGGCTTTCTCTGAAGTCGCTCAAGGTATGGGACTCCCCGGAGTACTGCGGCAGCCATTCTGCTCCCGGTATGTACGGCATGGTGATCGGCATTACCGGCGCTACAGCGGGGGCTGGGGCGACGGCGACAGGGATCGCTTCGGCTGGTGCTGCGGCGTCTCGGGCTATGGCAGCCACCTGCCCTCCCTCTGCGTCGGACATCTTCCTCCCCCTTAGTGAACCTTACCAGGCTCCGTTCACTTTTCAAATTTCCTTCTGGGTCGCGCGGGGTTAACAGCGCTCTGCTCTGATGGCGCGCTCCCTTCGCGCTCTTTGTCAGGCACGCCCCCCTTCTTCCTGCGCTCAGTGAGGCTAATGGCGGCGGCAGTTTTCAAACAGTGAAACACGCAGTAATACAGTCTTTAAAGCGCAATTCTTCAGGCGCACAGTACCCGGTGTGACCGGGCACGAAATCCTGTTCGTGACGCCAAAAGTTGACTCGCCCACCCCAGGGCTATGGGACACCCGGTGCCGGGCCGGACTAGTCCGGTGGTAGTCAGTGGTGGCTGGGCCCGGCTCCGTGGCCCTGGTGGGTGTCAGTTGAATATGTGGCTGATGAGTTAGAGTTAATGTTCGTGACGCCACCTGTGGTATGCGGCTATTAAGCCGCCGCTGTTATGGGAGAACTCCGGGGTGATGTTATGACAGCTATGATGGTACTGCTCCCCACAGGTGGAGCGATGCCCCGGGATACCGTTGGTGCCCGTGAAAGTCTATGGTGTTGTGTGGCTAACACGGTGCAGGGCCGACAGGCGAGGAAAGAACCAGGCACAAACAACAGTCTCTTTACCTTTTCCTCTTTTACTCTGGGAACAGTCCAGTCCTGGGAGACCGTTACAGGGGGTGATGGGGATCCGGTCGGCCTGGAAGTACTTGGGATGATCTTTCTGGCCAGCTGAGTATGAGGCCTACTCCTGTACTTTGCTTTGTGATGATAGGACCCTGCTTCTCTGAATCCAGCAATGGCCCTCTTTGCTGCTGGGACCGATGTCACGTCCCTTCTTTCTGTAGGTGGCTGCGCAGACCCTCTCTCTGGTGCTTCTCCGCTGGAGTCCACACCGGGCCCTGATGCTGCAGCTGTACCTTGGATCTTTCTGGGCCAGGGGCTTGCAGCTCTCCTGCCCTTCGGACTCGGCTACCAGGGACGGATTTTATACCCTGGCAACCACAGACTCCGATGTCTGAGTCTCTCTGCTGCCTCTCAGCTATTCCTGCTTCTCTGGGCCAAGCTGCTCCAGCTCTAGGCCCCAGATTCACAGGACAGCTCACTCTGCGTCTGTTCACTTTCACTACTCCCTTCAGACTGACTCCACTTCCTCCCTCTGGTCAGGTAGAGGAAGGCTCCCTGGAATTCCAGGTTCAGAGCTCCCCCTGCTGGCCGGAGGGAGAACTGTGTTGGGTGTTAAACCTGCTGGCCAATGGATCTCCCAATTACCTCCAGGCTCAGCATTAACCCTTTGGGAGGGCAATGCTGTTGTGGCGACCAGGTCCTAGGGCGCCACACCATCTTTTAAGATCTTGCTCTATTTGGCTCAGAAGGGGTGGATAGTTTAGACTATAAAGGGTTGCCGGAACCTTATCTATTTTAACTCCCAAGTATGTGATATATGACTTAGCCACTGTAATTCCTTCAAAAGGGTTCTGCTCCCATGTTTGAACATTTGTCCCTCCCAGGTATAGAAGCTTGCACTTTGACGCATTAATCTTGAAGCCTGAGTACGCCCTCTTTTACCGGGCCCATCTTCCTCCGTCAGTATCTCCTGCCCAGCTCCTCCCACAGGGTTACAGGGGCATGAGTCATCGCAGGTCCTGGCTGATCCATCACTAGCTGCATTTTCTTCCATTCTGAAGGAGCTTTCTGTTCTGCCCCTGCCGCGCTCTCTGCTCAAAAGCTCCGGGTGCCCCTCCAGGTCAGGACCGCCCCCTCTGCCCACCTGTAGCTACTGGCGCTGTCATAATCTGACTGCTGCCTGCATACAGTATCATCACCTGTGGCGCCAGCCCGCTGTCTAAGGAGCCGCGGCCCCAGGTCATTTTAATACACCCGGCGGGGGCCTCTGCAGGCTGCCGGAGACAGCATAGTTTGAAAAGGTCGGGGCCTACCAGGGGTTTCCCTGCTACCCCGACACGCCAGAGCGAGGCTGCATGTATCATCTATCTATCCATATATCTATCTATGTATCTATCATCTATCTAATTACAGTGCTGGCCAAAAGTATTGGCACCCCTGCAATTCTGTGAGATAATACTCAGTTTATTCTTGAAAATGATTGCAATCACACATCTTTGGTATTATTATCTTCATTTATTTTGCTTGCAATGAAGAAACACAAAAGAGAATGAAACAAAAATCAAATCATTGATCATTTCACACAAAACTCCAAAATTGGGCCAGACAAAAGTATTGGCACCCTTAGCCTAATACTTGGTTGCACAACCTTTAGCCAAAATAACTGCGAACAACCGCTTCCGGTAACCATCAATGATGGTATAATGCTCTGCTGGAATTTTAGACCATTCTTCTTTGGCAAACTGCTCCAGGTCCCTGAGATTTGAAGGGTGCCTTCTCCAAACTGCCATTTTGAGATCTCTCCACAGGGGTTCTATGGGATTCAGGTCTGGACTCATTGCTGGCCACTTTAGTAGTCTCCAGTGCTTTCTATCAAGCCATTTTCTAGTGCTTTTTGAAGTGTGTTTTGGGTTATTGTCCTGCTGGAAGACCCATGACCTCTGAGGAAGACCCAGCTTTCTCCCACTGGGGCCTACACTATGCTGAAAAATTTGTTGGTAGTCTTCAGACTTCATAATGCCATGCACACGGTCAAGCAGTCCAGTGCCAGAGGCAGCAAAGCAACCCCAAAACATGAGGGAACCTCCGCCATGTTTGACTGTAGGGACCGTGTTCTTTTCTTTGAATGCCTCTTTTTTTTCCTGTAAACTCTATGTTGATAGCTTTTCCCAAAAAGCTCTACTTTTGTCTTATCTGACCAGAGAACATTCTTCCAAAACGTTTTAGGCTTTCTCAGGTAAGTTTTGACAAACTCCAGCCTGGCTTTTTTATGTCTCGGGGTAAGAAGTGGGGTCTTCCTGGGTATTCGACCATACAGTCCCTTTTCATTCAGACGCCGACGGATAGTACGGGTTGACACTGTTGTACCCTCGGACTGCAGGGCAGCTTGAACTTGTTTGGATGTTAGTCGAGGTTCTTTATCCACCATCCGCACAATCTTGCGTTGAAATCTCTTGTCAATTTTTCTTTTCCTTACACATCTAGGGAGGTTAGCCACAGTGCCATGGGCTTTAAACGTCTTGATGACATTGCGCACCATAGACACAGGAACTTTCAGGTCTTTGGAGATGGACATGTAGCCTTGAAATTGCTCATGCTTACTCACAATTTGGATTCTCAAGTCCTCAGACAGTTCTTTGGTCTTCTTTCTTTTCTCCATGCTCAATGTGGTACACACAAGGGCACAGGACAGAGGTTGAGTCAACTTTAATCCATGCCAACTGGCTGCAAGTGTGATTTAGTTATTGCCAACACCTGTTAGGTGCCACAGGTAAGTTACAGGTGCTGTTAATTACACAAATTAGAGAAGCATCACATGATTTTTCAAACAGTGCCAATACTTTTGTCCACCCCCTTTTTATGTTTGGTTTGGAATTATATCCAATTTGGCTTTATGACAATTTTTTTTATTTTTTTTCATTGAAGACAAATTAAATGAAGATAATAATACCAAAGAATTTGTGATTGCAATCATTTTCAAGAAGAAACTGAGTATTATCTGACAGAATTGCAGGGGTGCCAATACTTTTGGCCAGCACTTACAAGGGTGTGTCTAGCTCACCTCTTTGTTTTAGGAGACCATCATTTCACCATGCAGGGATCCATTTGGAGTCAGCCCGCTCCCTTAGTATCCAAGATTCAAAGAAGTCGATCCAGCACGGTGCATTTGATTAAAAATAAAAGTCCTTTATTGAAAAACCATTAAAAAGTCCATTATGCCATGCTAGGAGGACGCGTTTGCTAGTAGTCTCTGAAACTGAGCAAGGACAACCCATCCGAAACGCGTCCTCCTAGCATGGCATAATGGACTTTTTAATGGTTTTTCAATAAAGGACTTTTATTTTTAATCAAATGCACCATGCTGGATCGACTTCTTTGAATTTTGGCTAGCACTGTATGTATCTGTGGCACCCCAGTGTCAGGTTGCCACAGTAGTGTTGCGCCACAGGGTGTTAATACTAAGCCTGGAAGCAAGCGGGGAGGTCCCTTCGCCAGTAGTACCTACATTCAACACATTTCCTACTCCGGGCCAGCAGAGGGAGCTCTAAACCTGGGGTTATGGGAAGTTTCCCAGAAGCTCAAACCTGGGGGAGGAGTTAGTGGAGTGACAGTTGGAAGTTAACCGTTGGTGAGGGAAGAGGTCTAGTGAGGAGCTCAAGTAGTGCAGATAGGCAAGCTGGGGTCTGGGGCTAGGATAGCTCAGCCCAAGAAAGCAAGATCTGCAGAGAGGCAAAGGAGGAACATTCTGGGGAGCGGAGCTGAACAGGTTCACCTCAGAAGGAAACGCAAAAGACAAGACATTTGAGTCCGTGGTTGCTAGGATACTCGAGTCCCAGTAACTAAATCTGAAGGGCAAGAGGACTGCAAGTCTCCTGACCCCACAAAAAACCTGAAGGTACAGTCGCACATGAGGGACCCAGAGCTGCTGCCAGCAGGGCGGCACCTGTGATGGCCCACACAGCCTGCCATACGGGTGAAAGTAGTATCACAAGTCACAGCAGAAAGGGCCTCCATTTGGCTAACGCAGTGGGGTCCTGTAATAGAGAAGAGAAGCGTAGTGAGAAGGCCTCAATACTCACCTGGCTAGAGAGATACCCCCAAACTGCTTCCAAGCCAACTGGATCACTACCACCACCTGTACCGGTCTCCCCGGACTTCACCAGCTGTTGCGGAGTGAAAGAAAGAGGTAAAGAAACTGCTGTCTTTGTCCATTATTGTCTGTAACCCGACCCTGCACATCCTCCAGGTTCCCAAAATAGACTCTCCAATGGTTGCCCCGGGGTCCCGCTCTACCTGTGGGGAGCAAGAACACCTCAGCTGCACCATCACCACCTGCCCCGGGGAATACGCAGCGTAGCGGCGGCCCACATAGCCCCAAAACCATAGGTGGTGTCATGAACTTTATCCATCTTAATATAATCATCATCCCCTTTATTCAAAGACACCGCCGGGGTCACGGAGTCGGGCCCCGCCACCGATGACATCCCCGGACTAGTCTTGCTCGGTTCCGAATATCACCTAAGGCCCTGGGGCTGGGCATGTAATATCTGTCTATGTATGTATGTATGAATGTATGTATGTATGTATGTATCTATCTATCTATCTATCTATCTATCATGTATCTATCTATTTATCATGTGTCTATTTATCTATGCATCTATCTATCTATCCCTCTATCTATCATGTATCTATCTATCCATCTATCTATCTATCCCTCTGTCTATTATCTATCTATCTATCTATCTATCTATCTATCTATCTATCTATCTATCTATCTATCCATGTATTCATCTATCCCTCTATCTATCTATCTATCCATGAATCTATCTGTCCATCTATCCATCTACAGTGCCTTTCGAAAGTATTCGGCTCCCTTGAATTTTTGAACCTTTTCCCACATTTCAGGCTTTAAACGTAAAGATAAAAAAATTTAATGTTATGGTGAAGAATCAACAACAAGTGGGGCACAATTATGAAGGGGAACAATATTTGCTTATTTTAAATTTTTGTAAAAAATAAATAACTGAAAAGTGGAGCGTGCAATATTAATCGTCCCCTTTACTTTCAGTGCAGCAAACTAACTCCAAAAGATCACTGAGGATCTCTGAATGATCCAATGTTGTCCTAATGACTGATGATGATAAATATAAGCCACCTGTGTGTAATGAAGTTTCCGTATAAATGCACCCGCTTTGTGATAGTCTCAGTGTTCTGTTTAAAGCGCAGATAGCATCATGAAGACTAAGGAACACAACAGGCAGGTCCGTGATACTGTTGGGGAGAAGTTTAAAGCCGGATTTGGTTGCAAAAAGATTTCCAAAACTTTAAACATCCCAAGAAGCACTGTGCAAGTGATCATATTGAAATGGAAGGAGTATCATACCACTGAAAATCTACCAAGACCCGACCGTCCATCCATACTTTCATCTCAAACAAGAAGAAGACTGATCAGAGATGCAGTCAAGAGGCCCATGATCACTCTGGATAAACTGCAGAGATCTACAGCTGAGGTGGGAGAGTCTGTACATAGGACAACAATCAGTCGTACACTGCACAAATCTGCCCTTTATGGAAGTGGCAAGGAGAAAGCCACTTCTCAAAGATATCCATAAAAAGTGTTGTTTAAAGTTTGCCACAAGCCACCTGGGAGACACAACAAACATGTGGAAGAAGGTGCTCTGGTCAGATGAAACCAAAATCGAACTTTTTGGCCACAATGCCAAACGATATGTTTGGCGTAAAAGCAACACAGCACATCACCCTGAACACACCATCCCCACTGTCAAACATGGTGGTGGCAGCATCATGGTTTGGGCCTGCTTTGCTTCAGCAGGGACAGGGAAGATGGTTAAAATTGATGGGAAGATGGATGGAGCCAAATACAGGACCATTCTTGAAGAAAACCTGTTGGAGTCTGCAAAAGTCTTGAGACTGGGACGGAGATTTGTCTACCAACAAGACAATAATCCCAAACATAAAGCAAAATCTACAATAGAATGGTTCACAAATAAACGTAACCAGATGTTAGAATGTAGAAAGAGCTGAAAACTGCTGTTCACAAACGCTCTGCATCCAACCTCACTCAGCTCCAGCTGTTTGCAAAGGAAGAATGGGCAAGAATTTCAGTCTCTCGATGTGCAAAACTGATAGAGACATACCCAAGCGACTGCAGCTGTAATGGCAGCAAAAGATGGCGATACAAAGTATTAACTAAAAGGGGATGAATAATATTGCACGCCCCAATTTTCAGTTTTTTACAAAAATTTAAAATTAACAATAAATATTGTTCTCCTTCATAATTGTGTCCCACTTGTTGATTCTTCACCATAAAATTAAATTTTTTTATCTTTATGTTTGAAGGCTGAAATTTGGGAAAAGGTTGAAAAATTCAAGGGGGCCGAAAACTTTCGAAAGGCACTGTATCTATCTTTCTATCATGTATGCATCTATCTATTTATCTATCTATCTGTGGCGCCCTGGACTAGCCAGGTCGTCACAGGTAACACACACACCCCCCCCCCCACCCCTGGACAGTAACATTAGTCAGACACTCAACCCTTGTTGCCTCCCTCCAGGGTCTGATGTCCACACCAGGTGGGGCGGAGCCAGGGCGGTTGGCCCCACCCACCGAGGAGTTCACAGGCCTGGAGGCGGGAAAAGTGACAGATCAGTCTTGGAGGTCAAAGTGTGAGGAGTGATCACTGGAGTGTCTAGGTTCGTGGCCCATGCACTGACAGCAAGGTTGGCAGACGGTGGTGGCTGTCTGCAGGAGTGGTGGAGCAACGCGGAAACGTAGGACCGGGGTCGGGCGTTGGCCCGCCGGTCCGACCGGGGAGCGAAGTGAAGCCAGCACACACAGGCAGGGCCATCGGACTCCGACCAGGCTTGGAGCCACCGACGACAGTCAAATCCGAATGTGACTGGAACCCCAGGGGTTTCCTAACAGCTAAAGTCCCGATTGAAGGCAACCGTCCACATCGTGAGGGTATACAGCCACCGCCAACGGCTAGAGACTCAAGGACCAGCGCCTGCGGGCACAACAGGCTCCTCCAGCACCCATACACCGGGGAGCGGACTACCGCTGGGAAGCCACAGTAGTCAAATCAGAACACCAAGGTGCAGGGAGAGACAGCCACCATCACCTGTCCAGGGAGAGATACAGCAGCCGGCTGCGGGACCCGTCCATCCAGCCGTTTGGTTTACTGGAGACTTTGTGCCTCATTTGCTGAGTGAGTACATCCGTGCCATCTGGCACTGCACCGCGCTGTCCCTGCAACCCTGCACCTCACTGACCCTGCCTTCTTGTCACATCACCGGGCCCCGGGACCACCGACCCCTACCCACGGAGGGGGGAAACAACATCCCAGCTGCTCCCTACCATCGCTCCCGGGATCCCCGTCACCAGCAGCAGTGGTGCCCATCTTCACCACAACCCATGGGTGGCGTCACGGACTAAATTCCCAAACCAAATCACCTCCCCTTTCACTCACGGGTGAGGAGCGCCGCTTGAGTCCCCGGATCCGGCCCACCGCACGAGCCACCGAGCAGCAGCAGCCGCAGCGCCGGACCCAAGCGTTAGCGAGCGCAGCGGCGTCCCCTCCGCCCACGACATATCTATCATGTATCTATTATATAGCTATCCCTCTGTCTATTATCTCTCTATCTATTAACTATCTATCATGTATGTATCTATTATCTATCTATCATGTATCTAGTTATCTATGTATCCCTCTATCTATCCATGTATCTATCCATCCATCCATCTTTGTAGCTGAATAATCTGCTTCTGGTTTCTCTACTGCAATATAGAGGTCAAGATTACCAAATCTTCCTATATTTTTCAATACAGGGAGTGGCTCGGTGGTAGAACTGCTGCCTATAGACAATGAGTTTAGGACTTCAGCTGTCCTGGTTAACTAGAGTAGATGAGAATTTAATTTATTCACTGCACTGGTGGGATGAGCCGGGACAACATCTGTGAGACGCGGGACTGAGGGAGGAAGCCCTAAAATTGGGAATGTCCCGCAGAATCGGGGACGGTTGGGAAAGTATGCAGTAGGTTTCAAAATCAGTTACATTTTGTGTGAGAATTTCATGTCTGTTTAGGTTGATGAGAACCCACCCCCTTTTTATGGTGATGTTATGGGGCGCTGTGGGGCCCCGAGGTTCGGTGTCGGTGCAGCGGTGCATTACCTTCAGGGACTCCACGCGGCTGGATCTTGTCACCGGTAGGAAATCCTCTATTTTGATTGTCGTGACGCCACTCTCAGAATTGCGGTCAGTGGAGACCGCCACTGCAGGTTAGGGGTGCCTGGGGCTGATAGTAGGTGCAGTCAGTTGTAATAGCCTCCTGAGAGTGAGGCATGCCCCAGGGTCCCGTGTAGGTGTGTGGAACTACAAGTCGCAGAATGACTCACACGCACAAGCAGGATGTCTTTCAGGGGTTTTACTCACTGATGGTGGCAGGGTGAGTAACCCGGGCGTAGCTGGGATGAACCAGGCTGGAACCAGGTGTCCTTCAGGCTGACTGGTGAGGGTGGCTACCAACTCGCCTTCCTTAGCCCGTTGTGTTTTGGGGTAACCCCTGCTTGAAGCCCTGCTGGGGTCGCCCAGGGAAGTTGCTGGTGCCTCTCTCCCCTTCTTTTGGCCCGTTTGCTTGTAGCCTGGACCAGGTCACTCCGGCTGCTTGCCTCCTGTGAGCTATGGGCCCTCACTATGGCTACGTGGCTGCGGACTCTGTGGTGATGTCTTGGGGGTGTAAAGTGCCCCCTCATGCAGGTTTGGCAAAGGACAGGTGGATCTATCCCTGCACTGGGACCTGTTACCCGTTTGGGCCTGGTATCTCCCTGACAGTCTCCTTACTCTCCACTCCGTTGCTCTCTCTTTAGTCGTGGGTGGATTTCGGGCAGCACTCCCAGGTGACCGTTCTCCCCCGTCGGTAGTCACTGCGCGTACGTTGTCAGAATTGTGTAGAGCTACAGGGTCTGCTTCTGCCCTCCCTGAACTTCACCACTCAACTGTCTTCGGCTCACTCTTCCCTCCTCTCCTGTTCTTGCCTACGTCACCTAGCAACCAGGCTCTCTACCACACCCCTCGAGTGGAGATGGAGGCTTCGCCCCCTCCTGGGATCCCCAGGGGTCCTCTCAAAGGTAAATGTGTGAGACCTGATCACTATGCGCCTGTGTAGTCACACACCTCGGTCAGCCTTCTGGATTACCTGTTTTGTACTGTCCCCAGCATGGGTGCAGTACTCAGTGGTGCCTGACCAGGTCAGGGGTGCCACATTCCCCCTTAGTTATCACCAGCACGTCCTCGGGCTGCAAGACAACATTTTGAAATGCGTAAAACAGTAAAACATGGTAAAACGTTTTAAAACCATCAGGTACCATACATCACCACCTTCCACCCACAAGTCCGTTAACCCACCCTAAACCCTCTCAGGTGGCAGGTCACCGGTTTCTTTTGGTAACCAGGTCTGGGCCATCAGCTTCCCCAGACCTTTCTTCCCATCTGCCTCTCCCATTGGCCGCGCCTTCAGCCACTTCTGGCAGGATGTAGAGGCGGCTTTCATGGTCTGGTGGTTTCAGGGTATACCTGGCCTGGTGGAGCCGCGCCTTCAGCCTCTTCTGGCAGGATGTAGAGGCGGCCTCCACAGTTGGTGCTGACCAGGTACCCTCTTTGTGGTGGAGAGCCAGGCCCCATAAACAGGCGTGCTCCCTGGTAGTGGTTGTACCTCTGGGGTAACTATAAACACTGCGAGAGTTTGTGGCTATAGCCAGTTCATAGCCTATGGTCCATGGGTTAAAGTGCAAAAGGGTTTCTCACACAAGTTCATGTGGGCACGTGCTTAAACTTGAACGTTGCAAACTTCAAACTGCTGTAGTTTTCTTTACTTTTCTCTACATGGACTTTGCTCCTTCTTCCTCCTCACCAGGGCTTGGGCCTGTAGGGCTGTGGCACCTGTCGTCATCATCTGTAGTGGTTTCATCAATGAGTTCTTTGTATTTTCTTTCCTCTTCTTCTGTGTCTGTTTCTTTTTCTCTTTCTTTATCTTGTAGTGTTGAGACAGCAGGGTTACTGCAGGGATTTCTGGGACATGGTGTAACATCTAGTGCGTACCATCCGCGTTCTCCTTGGTGTTTGGTGAATTCTACTGAGTCTCCTATCTGTAGGTTTCTTCCTGGATGTCCTCTAGGTAAATGTGCTCTCACATCCCTTCTGTTCACAAAGATGCCCTCTTTTACACCAGGTGCTACTATAAAGCCATATCCAGACCTTAGACTGAAGTCTTCTACAACTCCTCGACAAAGTGGGCCTCTGACCTGCGATTTGGCTCTTCTCAAGGACCGCTTTTCCTCTAAGTCTCTGGCCGTGACCTCGTCCTTCTCCTGGGGAGACTGCTGTGCAGGTGGATCCCTTATCCTGCTGCGGCGCCGTGTCCTGCGGGCTGGGTCCTGCCTGACTGCCACCTCACCGCTTGCAGGCTCCCAGGTGAGGTATCTGGACAAATCTTCCTCAGCGGAGGATGTCGGGCTCTCTTCATCCCAGCGGGAGTACGGCAGCATCTCTGGCTCTTGGACTGGTGCTGCATCCACTGCTGATGGCTCTGGGGTCAGCTTCTCAGCTTCCTGGCCTCCCCTCCCCCTTAGTTCTTCTGGGCACTCCTCTTGTGGCAGCGCTAGGGATGGATTTTCATCAGCAGGCCAGGGCGGGGGACCCTTTGGCATGAATGTTGCAGGAGTCTTCCTGTGAGTATGCGGAGGGAGCAGATACCGGTCCACCATCTCTTTTGGGAAGTGGGCCTCTAGATCAGCCTTCAGCTTCCAGTATTCGGGGTCCTCCCCCAGCAGGGACTTCCTAGCAGGGATTTCCTTGGGCTGGGGAGCGGTGTCTGCTCTGACCTGGCAGGCCGGGGTAAATAATTGTACAGTCTTGTCTTGGCGGGCCGAGCCTGGCGTGGCAGCGGCCTGGTCTTGGCGGGTCGAGCCTGGCGTGGCAGCGGCCTGGTCTTGGCGGGCCGAGCAGGGCATCGCTGCGGCGGCCTGGATTGGCGTCGCAGCTGCGATGGGATCTGTGCGGGCCGGGCTGGGCGCTTCTGCGGCCTGGATTGGCGTCGCAGCTGCAGCCGGTCCTTGGCGGGCCGCACCTGCGGCGTGGAGGAGGGTCGCAGTGGCAGCCGGATCTGTGCGGGCCGGGCTGGGCATCATTGCGGCGGCCTGGGCTCGGCGGGCCGCACCTGGCGTGGCTGCGGCCTGATTCAGCGTCGCCGCGCCGGGCATCTCCCCAGGGACCGCGGGCATGGCAGCAGGGGTCGGGGCACTTGCGCTGACAGGGGCAACACAGGACTCACCCATCGGTAACATCATCGGGGTCTGAGTCGTCGCCGCTTGGTCTGGCACTCGTCGTGCGGTTCCCCTCTCATAGGCCTGAACCGCTGCAGCCATCTCCAGAAGCTCCGTGCGTCCCTCGCTGATCTGCCATACGACCCTGGCCTCCAGTTGGTCGCAAAACTGGGCAAGTTCCCGATACCACCAGGCAGCGGAGCCTGGCTCTGGGTCTCTGCGTTCAGACGCCATTTCCTCTGCGTCTCCTTCTTCTAGTAGCAGGCTTCTGGCTCCCTTTCTTTCCCGACGTCTCTGAACGCCTCCGCTCTCATCACTTGCGAAGCCAGGACCCTCCAGGGGATCTCTGGGTAGCCACACCTCTTCGTGGGCGGTAACTTCTCCCAGCGCGGGCTGCTGTTGTTTTTCAGCGCGCTTTTCATGGTGGCAATATGGCGGCGCTTCCAATTTTCCAAGCGGACCGCCCAGGCACATGGTCACCTGTCTGAACAGGTCTAGTCCTTATCCTGTTCGTGACGCCAGATGTGTGGGGCCCCGAGGTTCGGTGTCGGTGCAGCGGTGCATTACCTTCAGGGACTCCACGCGGCTGGATCTTGTCACCGGTAGGAAATCCTCTATTTTGATTGTCGTGACGCCACTCTCAGAATTGCGGTCAGTGGAGACCGCCACTGCAGGTTAGGGGTGCCTGGGGCTGATAGTAGGTGCAGTCAGTTGTAATAGCCTCCTGAGAGTGAGGCATGCCCCAGGGTCCCATGTAGGTGTGTGGAACTACAAGTCGCAGAATGACTCACACGCACAAGCAGGATGTCTTTCAGGGGTTTTACTCACTGATGGTGGCAGGGTGAGTAACCCGGGCGTAGCTGGGATGAACCAGGCTGGAACCAGGTGTCCTTCAGGCTGACTGGTGAGGGTGGCTACCAACTCGCCTTCCTTAGCCCGTTGTGTTTTGGGGTAACCCCTGCTTGAAGCCCTGCTGGGGTCGCCCAGGGAAGTTGCTGGTGCCTCTCTCCCCTTTTTTTGGCCCGTTTGCTTGTAACCTGGACCAGGTCACTCCGGCTGCTTGCCTCCTGTGAGCTATGGGCCCTCACTATGGCTACGTGGCTGCGGACTCTGTGGTGATGTCTTGGGGGTGTAAAGTGCCCCCTCATGCAGGTTTGGCAAAGGACAGGTGGATCTATCCCTGCACTGGGACCTGTTACCCGTTTGGGCCTGGTATCTCCCTGACAGTCTCCTTACTCTCCACTCCGTTGCTCTCTCTTTAGTCGTGGGTGGATTTCGGGCAGCACTCCCAGGTGACCGTTCTCCCCCGTCGGTAGTCACTGCGCGTACGTTGTCAGAATTGTGTAGAGCTACAGGGTCTGCTTCTGCCCTCCCTGAACTTCACCACTCAACTGTCTTCGGCTCACTCTTCCCTCCTCTCCTGTTCTTGCCTACGTCACCTAGCAACCAGGCTCTCTACCACACCCCTCGAGTGGAGATGGAGGCTTCGCCCCCTCCTGGGATCCCCAGGGGTCCTCTCAAAGGTAAATGTGTGAGACCTGATCACTATGCGCCTGTGTAGTCACACACCTCGGTCAGCCTTCTGGATTACCTGTTTTGTACTGTTCCCAGCATGGGTGCAGTACTCAGTGGTGCCTGACCAGGTCAGGGGCGCCACAGCGCCATTGCACTGGACATTTACCACTACGCAGCGGGCAGTTAATCACTGAGCACCAGGCAGTTATCAATGAGCAGAAGCTGCCAATCAGTATTGTGGACATGGTTATACATGACTCAGCATTCTGAGCACTGCTAGGTCAGTCTGCAGCAGAGAAACCAAGGATTGTATCAGAATGACAGCAAACAGCCCAGTAAGTGACTCATCGCCGGAATCAGGGTTCCAGCACCTACATTGTGCTGCGCTCAGATTATATAGCACAAACCTGCTGACAGATTCCCTGTAAAAGTATTGTCAAAGCGTCTGATATTGACGATATAATCTCAGGACAGATCATCGATATCATCACATGAGTGGGGGTCCGACACCCCCACCATTGCGATACTGACATTAGTTAATCAAAATTATATGCCCTGACAACCCCTTCTATAATAGATCCCAGGTGAGCACCAGGCGTACTGACAAGATGTGCCATAAGTGTCTCCAAGATGCGAGTCGCTCCCTCCGCTGGAGCCAGCAAACGGCTGGAGTTTGGGTCAGAAATGAGGAGGGGGCGACGAATACGTGTCTCTCTCCATTCCTTTTCCTGGACTTCCGAAAACTGCAGAGTGCACATGACAATAGGTATTGACGAGTCATTTCTAACCCCAATTTAAGTCCTTCCCTCCCCCTTCCTATTCATCCTCCCCGCTAGGCCCATAGCTTAAATACTAAACTAAAATAAAGAGACCACGCCAGAGGACGGAATGAATTGGCCACAGCAGCCTTTTATTTAAACATACATCATATAACCAAAATGATACCACTAATAAGAAGGGAATGGTCCTCGAAGCCCCCAACAATTCTTTTATTGCGGGCATGGCCCAGCATAGACTTACAAGGTGGTATGACCCCTAGCCGATTATACTCCTGCTCAGAGGCACTTTCTGCAAAACGACCTGTCCGATTATTAACCGCACGCCACGGGCTCCCCCTTCACTACCTGTGTGGCGTTCTGCCATCTTCCACTCTATTGAATCTACCTGGGGAGTCCAGAGCCTTTTGAGCTCCCCCCCATCCATCCACTGTGAGATCACATTCCCAACTTGGAGGACCCTCCCCTCCACCTGCCGCCGCTGTGACAAGAATTAAAGAAACTAATAGGTCAAAAGTACACCCCAACCTAAATCTCAGTTCTGATTGTAACCTAAAAATTTATACCTGTGTAAGGCCTGTTGACATTTATACATATAGGTTAAAAGACTGTTTTGTGGACTTTTCCTTGTGTTATGCTGCCACCTGCTGTCAAACCAGAGAACAGCAGACACAAAGCCCCTGCTGCGCCGAGTGACTTGGTACAGTCCTGCAGCAGGATGTGACGAGAGACAGGAAGGAGAAAGAAAACTACGTGGTGGCTGATGGCAAAGAGGAGGGTGCTCGGCTGTGCTGTAGAATAGATGGCCGCAGTCTGCCCTGCTTAACAAGGTCCAAGTACCTGAGAGTGTTGCTTGGCGCCTCCCCAAGGCACAGATCCAAAAGAGGCTGGATGTGGAGCGAGGAGCCAGACAGCACGGGCAAGTTACAGATCCGGGACAAAGACAGAACTTTAGAGGTGTCTGCACAGCGGAATACGGGCCCCAACGGTGGTATCGAGGTATCCCACGGTAAAACCGGCAGTTAAGTGTGCACACTACTTTTAGTTAGGGACAGATAGGAAAAGATTCTGCACTGTGTTATACGAGTAAAGTAACAAGGACCCCCGCGTTTTTGCTTAATAAGGACTTTGTGTTTTGTTATTGGAGGACATCCGGAGGCTTCGCACCCTTGATAAACTAGTCAAAGCAGTTGTATGTATATTATATTTACTGCTGTGCACCTTCCCACTTCTCTCCCTTCTCCTTTCCCGCGCTTTTCCCCCACTTGTATTGTGCAATACGTTATTAAATTTGCATTGGTTAACCCCCGTGGTTCCGTGCAGTCCTTGCGTATCCCGTCACCTGCTGGTTATTACACCTGGACAAATAAATGAGAGCCCATACGTAGCCGCTCAGACCTCCTCACCATGTACTGGCACTGCATTAAAAGGGAGGGTGGCTGGGAGTGTAATTGTAGGCTGCCTTAAATGGCTGCCCTACGCTAATGGCTTCCCCTATTTATACCCCTAAGGTGGGCTTTGCACGTTGCAACATCGCAAGCCGATGATGCGATGCCGAGCGCGATAGTCCCCGGCCCCGTCGCAGCTGCGATATCCTTGTGATAGCTGCCGTAGCGAACATTATCGCTACGGCAGCTTCACATGGACTCGCCTGTCCTGCAACGTCGCTCTGGCCGGCGACCTGCCTCCTTATTAAGGGGGCGGGTCGTGCGGCATCACTGCGACGTCACACGGCAGGTGGACAATAGGAGCGGAGGGGCGGAGATGAGCGGGATGTAAACATCCCACCCACCTCTGTCCTTCCGCATATCCTACGGGAGCCGCGGTGATGCCGGTAGGAGATGTTCCTTGCTCCTGCGACTTCACACACAGCGATGTGTGCTGCCGCAGGAACGAGGAACAACATCGGACTGTCGCGTCAGCGTCGCGCCGACATTACACCGATGATACGATTACGACGCTTTTGCGATCGTTAATCGTATCATCTAGGATTTACACACTACGATATCGCCTGCGATGCCGGATGTGCGTCACTTTCGATTTGACCCCACCGACATCGCAGCTACGATGTCATAGTGTGCAAAGTGCCCCTAATTCACTACACCGCCTCGTTGGGATCTCCCCGCCTTTGTTTTTATCCTTTATTTCCCTAATCCTAGCAAAGCCCCCTAAACCCCACATTATTTGAAAATTCCCCTATACTTGAAACACCCCCAAGCCCAGCATTATTTAACACTTTCATTCCCATCCAACCCTGTCAGGGCAGCCTCCTACTAGGCTGTGGCCGAAGTCCGGCCTTACTGAACTCTAGTGACACAGAGATGTCTGCCCCTTTTTGGTGAGCAGTGCCCGGGACATCGTGAGCTTTCCCGCTGGACCCCGACTGATGTGCACTTTATTATGGGACACGAGACTGTAACAACACCCCGAGGTGGGATCTGCTGATCCTGTATGTAATAGATAGACCCCACTTACCGAAAGAAATAAAAATAAAAGCTATTTGTTTTGTAAGTTTTGTATTTGTAAGAAGCCTGAAATCCTTGAGGCTGTGTCCACAGTGGGATTGGAACCCACAGCCCCAGCTTGCGCTGGTCGGTGAGCTCTGAGTCAGTGAGCTGTGAGTTCCCAAGAATGTATAAAAAGGGGGGTGCGGTGGGCACTTGGTGTGTCCTGTCGGGTACGGTGGGTGCAGGGGAGCATCATGTTGTTGCTCTCTGGTGCCCCGTGCGGTGGGTGCAGGGTGGGTCGTCAAGTTGATCCCCCCTGCCGCTGGAGATCTCATCCCGCTCCTCCGACTGCCGTAGCCCGAGCTCCGCACCCAATAGTTTAGAATGTTCCGAGCTCTATTTATGTGCTGATATTGGGGGGTGCTACTGCTATGGACAATAAGAAACACGCTGCCACTTTAAGAGACAGAAACCTCCCCGTGTTGAGGGGTAATGGAATGTTCTGCTCCCCCTGCAGAAAGTGTGCTAATGGACAGCCCGAGTGTAAGAAGAGAAGTGAGTTTCTGTTTTGATTTTAGAAGCGTGTGAAGGAACACACAGCCGGTGTGTCTCGGAGGATTGGAGTTTTTCTTCTGAATCGAGAGAGAGACTTGCAGATAACAGGGAACCAGCGAGTAATCTGAAGCAAGAAGAAGATTTTGTTCTCCTTAACCCGGCCCAGGAGAAGTGCGCACCTTCAGATGAGACTGATGTTGGGGGGCCCCCGGGACTGGATCCACGTCCCCAGCATCACTGTGAGTTGAATATTGTGCACATACTAGGGGCTAAAGTAGGTAGAACACGGCATCCGTGTGGCCCGTTTAGCAGAGGCCAGAGAGGTTATGTGTAGAGTAGCATTGCACCTGACTGTTTTTTGTGTTTCTTGAACCTGTAATAGTTGGAGCACCGTGCTATTGAGCGGACCAGCTAGAGAATACAAAAGTGTTGTTAAATCACGTTTTGCCACTGTATACCCCGTGCCTGAACCTGCCTTCTCCACATCTTCCCCCGCCTGTTAATAAATACACCCTTGTTGTTCACACCTCGTCTTGTGTAGTGTAACCTACTCTGCACTGCGGTGGTCCTCTCGGCTATCGCTTCAAGTGGCGCTGCGAGCAGGGTACGGTCACCAAGATGGAGTCAGCAGACAGCAACGGCGGGAACGCTAATATTAATGGGGGTGCTGTGGGCAATGGTGGAACCCCTGCAAGGACACTTCTAATGGGCACCATATTTAGTGTGCTACCAAAATTCGATGGCAATAACATGGCACTGTGCGACTGGGTGTCCCGGCTGCAGAGCACCCTGAAAGTGTATAACATCGGCCCAGAGCTTGAGGTGGACATCGCTTTGACTGCTCTAGAGGGAGAAGCACGTAGAAATGTCTGTCTACAACCAGAACCCACCCGTAGTACCCTGAAAGAGTTGGATTCTTGGAAGAGATCTATGGCGAGACTGCTAGCGCGGGACATCTTCGCGCCAAATTTTTTTCGAGGCTGCAGCGGGAAGAAGAAGGGATCTCTCAGTATGCAACAGCACTACAAGAAGTGTTAGCGGAGGTCCAGAGAAAGGAGTCAGATGGACTCGGCGGCATAGGCTCTACCGACCGGATACTCCGGGAACAGTTTATTCTGGGATTGCATAGCGTATCCTTGCGGCGAGCCCTGGCAGAACGGGTCCGAGCGAATCCGGCTCTTACTTTTCGTCAAATCCTAGCAGAAGCAGTAGCCCGAAGTAAAGAAGAATGTTACGCATCTGGGGTGGTGCGCGTCCAAACTGCCACCTCCAGAGTGGACCCAAACTGCCAGGTGGGACTGGTCCAGGTGGTGCAAGATTTACAGAAATCCGTTCTCAACGTACAGGAGAAGCTGACCCAGATGGAGCAAAGAATAAGGGACTTGTCTGGTGAACATCCCTACTCAGCTGTATCCTCCTCCTTCCAACCTGGCCCATCATACTCACGCAACAATTCCTCGGCTCTACCAATGGGGCACTGGAGGATGCAGGCTTCCTCTCGTCAGCCACCAGAAGCACGAGGTATTCCCCAGCGAGGAGAAGACATCCACTGCTGGGGATGTGGAGGTCGGGGGCATATTGCCAGGGGGTGCCGGAATAACACTCAAAGCCAACGGAAGCCATCGTTAAACTACCAACCCCCGCAGTAGTGCGGCACTCTGCGGGGGAGGCGAGAAGGGAGGCCGCTCCGTATCATAACGAACATTTGATCGCTGGTTGTCCCATCCTACATGCTGAATTCGAGAGTGTCCCAGTGAAATGCTTGATAGATACTGGGTCACAAGTGACGACGATGCCAGAAGCATATTTCAATCAACATTTCCAGACACTGGCCAGGCCACAGAAAGAGACCCTGGTCCGAGTGATTGCTGCTAATCAACAACCGATCCCGGTCACAGGAGTTGTGTGGATGAATGTTCGAATCTGTGGGCAAGAAGTGGGGAAAAAAGGGATCCTACTAGTCCCCGAGCCCATCAACGAAGATGTACCTGTAATATTGGGGATGAATGTCCTACGTGAATTAGATCAGATTATGTTCACCAAACGGGGACCCGAATACTGGAAGCAAGCTACTACACATAAGCCTACACAGGAAGCACTTCAACGGCTGATCCGCATCTGTGGGACGCAGAAGAGTGTGCCATCTCATCAGACGGTAGGGGTCATCAGGGCTCCTGGGAAGGAACCTATAATCCTGCCTCCCAGCCGAGAAAGTATATTACACCTGCCAGTGGGAACCTATCGCAATCTCGATGGGATAGAAGTGATTGTTCAGCCTGTAGCAACCGGAAGAGTGGACCAAGAAGTTATGATAGCTTGTACGGTAGCTGTGGTCCAACAAGGACGCGTCCCTAGCAGAGCCTTGAATGTGGGCCCCGGTGAGGCCACCTTGCCTCGAGGGACGGATCTGGCCCTGGTGTACGTACATAAAGGCGAGGTAATGAGTCATAAAGAGATATCCTTATCGCCGATAGAAGGTGTGGGGTGGACCCTAGCAGTCTCTGCGAGGGCCAAAGAGATGCCATCCCCAGAGTGGAGTGGAAAGGCCATCCTCAATCAGATGGAAGTGGATGTGAATTCGCTGGGCCATGAGCGTGTGCAAGCAGTAGAAGCTATGCTGTGGGAGAAGAGGCCGCATTCGCTCGCCACACTGAAGATTTCGGCTGCACTGAAGCCATCATGCATGAGATACCGACCGGGGAAGCTCGTCCGATTCGAGAACGGTACCGACAGATCCCTCCCAAGATGTACCAAGAGGTAAAGACGTTACTGAAGCAGATGCTGGATTCAGGAATAGTGCAGGGCAGCCAGAGCCCTTGGGCGGCCCCGGTGGTACTCGTCAAGAAAAAGGATGGAACCATCCGGTTCTGTGTAGACTACAGAAAACTCAACGCTTGTACCGTTCGCGACTCGTACCCATTACCACGAATCGAAGAATCCTTGACGGCCTTGGGGAAGGCCAAGTACTTCTCCACCTTGGATCTAGCAAGCGGGTACTGGCAAGTACCTGTGGCGGAAAAAGACAAAGCCAAGACCGCGTTCATCCTCCCGATGGGATTGTTTGAGTTTAACCGGATGCCCTTCGGACTCTCCAATGCTCCGGGCACGTTTCAACGGCAGATGGAAAAGTGCTTGGGAGACCTAAATTTTGAAGCGACCCTGATCTATCTGGATGACATCATCGTGTTCTCGGCCACGTTCAAAGAACACCTTGACCGGCTTGGACAGGTACTCGGGAGACTGCAGGCTCATAACCTGAAGGTGAAGCCCAAAAAATGCCACCTCTTCAAGAGAGAGATCGAGTACCTGGGCCACACAGTGTCACAAGATGGAGTCCTACCCTCCGCAGAAAAGGTGGCGGCCATTCAGAAGTGGCCAGTTCCTCGAACGGTGAAGGAACTCAAGGCATTTCTTGGACTCGCCGGGTATTACCGCCGGTTCGTCAAAGACTTCGCAAAGGTGGCGGGTCCTTTGAATGAGCTGCTGAGGGGGACCGCCGGAGTGTTGAAGAACCAGGGCATCTCTTGGGCTCAGAGACAAGATGAAGCTTTTCAGGCTATGAAGAATGCCCTTACTTCAGCCCCGATCCTGGCCTATGCGGACTTCGACCGACCATTCCTGCTGTACACAGATGGTAGCCTTCATGGACTCGGTGCCGTATTGTTTCAGATGCAAAATGGACATGAGAGAGTCATTGGCTATGCCAGTAGGTCCCTGCGGGACAGCGAAAGAAACCCACACAATTACAGCTCCTTTCGACTAGAGCTCCTGGCCCTAGTGTGGGCCATAACAGAGAAATTTGCTGGCTTCCTGACAGGAACCAAGATCCAGGTCCGGACAGACAATAATCCTCTGGCCCACCTTGAGAATACCAAATTGGGAGCCTTGGAACAACGGTGGGTGGCTCGCCTTGCAAAGTTTGACTTTACCATCTGTTATCGCCCTGCTACCGAAAACGCAAATGCGGATGGGCTGTCAAGAGTGACGGTGGAGACCCCAGTGGGGGATCTCGATGAACGATTAGAAGAGGAAGAAACGCCAGACTTTAGCAAGTTTGGGCCCTCGGTGGTTGCGTCCCAGTTGAGTAGGCAGGCTTGCACACTGCCCCGGTCCCTGGGGAGAACCAATGAAGAATGGGGACGTGCTCAAGATGCAGACGAAGGGCTGCAACAGATGAAACACTGGATAACTGAGAAGCAGAAGCCAGACAAACAAGAAAGGGCTAACCTGGACGCTGAGATGAAGAGTGTCTTACACCAGTGGGATAGACTGGAAGTTCGAGGAGCAGTGTTATATCATAAGAGACAACAGCCAAAAGATATAGAAGCAAGATGGCAGGTGGTCATCCCCGGAAAAATGGCTCAAGAGGTAGCTAAGGAAGCTCACGAGTTTGGCGCTCACTTTGGACCTGCAAAGACCTACCAATGGTTACAGCAGTACGTGTACTGCCCCAGGTTGGAGTCTGTGGTGGAAGAGGTTTGCCGGCAATGTCGAGTATGCGACCTCGTTAAAAGCACCGAACAAAGGGCACCCGTTCATGACCATACAGACCAAAGAACCGCTAGAACTGTTGATGATTGATTATCTCCTCGTGGGACACTCCACTCGGGGACTACAATACTGTTTGGTTATGACCAACCATTTCTCCAAGTTCGCTGTAGTCACCCCGACTAGAGATCAGACTGCTGAGTCGGCGGCACGGGCCATCTGCCAAGACTTCATCCGGGTGTATGGATGCCCGAAGCGGATCCACTCCGATCAAGGTGCATGTTTTCAAGGCAAGGTGATGGAGGAATTATGTCGTATGTATGACATCGAGCGATCTCGGACTACACCTTACCATCCCCAAGGCAATGGAGCATGTGAACGCTTCAACCGAACTCTACTTCAAATGCTGAGAACATTACAGGAAGATAAGAAGGCATGTTGGCCGGATTACCTGGCAGAACTGGTCTGGGCCTACAATAACCGAGTTCACTCCACTACAGGTTACACCCCATATCTACTGCTGTTTGGAAGAGTTGGGCGAGAAATCATCGAGCTGAATTTGGAGCAGCCAGAGGATTTCATGGAACGAACTGTCACTTCGTGGGTGAAAGAACATCGACAACGATTACAGACGATACGTCGGTTGGCTTGTCAACAGCTACAGAAGAAAGAACATTTGAGCCCTAAACCGATTCAAGAGATACCGCTTCAACCTGGAGATCGAGTGTTAGTCAGAGAGAAACGCCCCAAGGGTAAACTGAGTGAAAGATGGGAAGTTCAACCCTACAGAGTAATCGAACGGGTGTATGCTGACGGCCCGGTCTACAAGGTGCAAATTGAGAATGGAGCCTCCGGCCCTAGAGTACTACACAGAAATATGTTGCGACCATGCCGGTCTGATGCTCTTTCTACGCCAAGATCTCCTGCAGTCTCTGCCCCACTCCCTGAACTTACGTCATCTGTGTGTGAAGTCGATGATGACTGGTGGACAGTCCCCGATGCAGGGGCGGATCCTCAGCCTTCCGGAAACGGAGATCCCATGGATGAGCCACTACTGCCACGGGAAGAAGAGACCAGCCAAGATTCCACTGCAGCTCCCACAGCAAGTGTTCCTCCGGAAGCTAGTCAAGCCGGGCCTGATAGTCAAGATCTTAGAAGATCTCAGAGGTCTACTGCAGGGGTTCCACCAATCCGATATGTTGTACTAGGTCTGCTGTACTGCCATTGTTGTCTCCTCTACAGGTTTGAACCTTCCTTCAAAACACAGTGGGCTCGAAGCTGTGCCGAGGACAACCATCATTAAGTGGGGAGGCATATTGGGGGGTGCTACTGCTATGGACAATAAGAAACACGCTGCCACTTTAAGAGACAGAAACCTCCCCGTGTTGAGGAGTAATGGAATGTTCTGCTCCCCCTGCAGAAAGTGTGCTAATGGAAAGCCCGAGTGTAAGAAGAGAAGTGAGTTTCTGTTTTGATTTTAGAAGCGTGTGAAGGAACACACAGCCGGTGTGTCTCGGAGGATTGGAGTTTTTCTTCTGAATCGAGAGAGACTTGCAGATAACAGGGAACCAGCGAGGAATCTGAAGCAAGAAGAAGATTTTGATCTCCTTAACCCGGCCCAGGAGAAGTGCGCACCTTCAGATGAGACTATTGTTGGGGGGGCCCCGGGACTGGATCCACGTCCCCAGCATCACTGTGAGTTGAATATTGTGCACATACTAGGGGCTAAAGTAGGCTTCAGTAGGTAGAACACGGCATCCGTGTGGCCCGTTTAGCAGAGGCCAGAGAGGTTACGTGTAGAGTAGCATTGTACCTGACTGTTTTTTGTGTTTCTTGAACCTGTAATAGTTGGAGCACCGTGCTATTGAGCGGACCAGCTAGAGAATACAAAAGTGTTGTTAAATCACGTTTTGCCACTGTATACCCCGTGCCTGAAACTGCTTCCTCCACATCTTTCCCCGCCTGTTAATAAATACACCCTAATTGTTCGCACCTCGTCTTGTGTAGTGTAACCTACTCTGCACTGCGGTGGTCCTCTCGGCAATTTCGCTTCACTCACATTGTCAGAGACTTTTACCTTATGGAGACGAAAAAAAAAGTGAAATTGAAATTGACCTGGTGACAAAGTGAACCCGCCCCTACTGCCAGAATGGTCCGCCCCTGCTGAATATTTAGGAGAAAATGGTTAAAAAGCAGTTGGCTGTTGCTTTTTGCCGCCAGCTGATTTGCATATATCGGTGAGCGAGAGCTCTGATTGGCTGGCTGGAGAATGCACACGTGAGCTAGAGAAAGTACTGTAGACAGGCAGAGAGCTGATGTGAGGGTATCCGGCTCGTACTATAGGTGGCGCTGCAACAAATAGTCATCAGGAGAGATGAGTGAGGAGCGAGAGAAGCCGTCTGGGTACAGGAATTGGCCCTCGTCGCGGAATATGTCATTTAGTCTCTTTAAAGGTCTTGGATTGAGCATCCCAGCCTGTGATAGGTGACTGGAATCAGGTTCTCTGCCCCTATATCATGCTGCTCTCATATGAGGCAGCAAAATCCTGGTGACATACTCTCTATGAGGAGCGATTGATGCATGAAATCATGCCTGCAACTACTTCCATCTGTAAACCTATAGAAAAAAGTGAGTATAGGAGCCAAAGCAAGAATTTTTGTAAAAGAAAGTTTTTTATTTCAGCAAGTTAAAAGGATTAAAAAAAATCACAAAGAGATCACTCCCATTCCTTTTCCTGGACTTCCGAAAACAGTAGAGCGCACGTGACAATTTGTATTGACGAGTCATTCCTAACCCCAATTTAAGTCCTTGGCTCCCCCGTGCTATTCATCCTCCCCGCTAGGCCCATAGCTTAAATACTAAACTAAAATAATGACACCACACCAGAGGACGGAATGAATTGGCCACAGCAGCCTTTTATTTAAACATACAACATATAACCAAAATGATACCACTAATAAGAAGGGAAAGGTCCTCGAAGCCCCCAACAATTCTTTTATTGCGGGCACGGCCCAGCATAGACGTACAAGGTGGTATATGACCCCTAGCCGATTATACTCCCGCTCAGAGGCACTTGTTGCAAAACGACCTGTCCGATTTTTTACCGCACCCCCACGGGCTCCCCCTTCACCACCTGTGTGGCGTTCTGCCATCTTCCATTCCATTGAATCCACCTGGGGAGTCCAGAGCCTTTTGAGCTCCCCCCGCCCCCACCCCCATCCATCCACCGTGAGATCACATTCCCAACTTGGAGGACCCTCCCCTCCACCTGCCGCCGCTGTGACAAGAATTAAAGAAACTAATAGGTCAAAAGTACACCCCAACCTAAATCTCAGTTCTGATTGTAACCTAAACCTATATACCTGTACGAATAAATGAAAGCCCATACGTAGCCGCTCACACCTCCTCACCATGTACTGGCACTGCACTAAAAGGGAGGGCGGCTGGGAGTGTAATTGTAGGCTGCCTTAAATGGCTGCCCTACGCTAATGGCTTCCCCTATTTATACCCCTAATTCACTACGCCGCCTCGTTGGGATCTCCCCGCCTTTGTTTTTATCCTTTATTTCCCTAATCCTAGCAAAGCCCCCTAAACCCCCTAAACACTTTCATTCCCGTCCAACCCGGTCAGGGCAGCCTCCCCCTAGGCTGTGGCCGAAGTTCGGCCTTACTGAACTCTAGTGACACAGAGATGTCTGCCCCTTTTTGGTGAGCAGTGCCCGGGACATGGGGAGCCTTCCCGCCGGACCCCGACTAATGTGCACTTTATTATGGGACACGAGACTGCAACAACACCCCGAGGTGGGATCTGCTGATCCCGAATTTAATAGATAGACCCCACTTACCGAAAGAAATAAAAATAAAAGCTATTTGTTTTGTAAGTTTTGTATTTGTAAGAAGCCTGAAATCCTTGAGGCTGTGTCCACAGTGGGATTGTAACCCACAGCCCCAGCGGTGCGGCGCTGGTCGGTGAGCTGTGAGTCAGTGAGCTGTGAGTTAGCAAGAATGTATAAAAAGGGGGGTGCGGTGGGCACTTGGTGTGCCCTGTCAGGTTGGTACAGAGGAGCATCATCATGTTGTTGCTCTCTGGTACCTGGTTTGGTGGGCGCAGGGTGGGACATGGGTGCTCTCCTCTCTGCTGGCTGGCCATCCATGGTCGTGGTCCCACTCCTCCTGCTCCCACCACTGCCGTTGCCTGAGCTCCGCACCCAAATGATTAGAATGTTCCGAGCTCTATTTATGTGCTCACATTGTCAGAGCCTTTTACCTTATGGAGATGAAAAAAAAACCTGAAATTGAAATTGACCTGGTGACAAAGTGAACCGGCCCCTGCTGCCAGAATGGTCCGCCCCTGCTGAATATTTAGGAGAAAATGGTTAAAAAGCGGTTGGCTGTTGCTTTTTGCCGCCAGCTGATTTGCATATATATCGGTGAGCGAGAGCTCTGATTGGCTGGCTGGAGAATGTGCACGTGAGCTAGAGAAAGTACTGTAGACAGGCAGAGAGCTGATGTGAGGGTATCTGGCTAGTACTGTAGGTGGCGCTGCAACAAATAGTCATCAGGAGAGATGAGGAGCGAGAGAAGCCATCTGGGTACAGGAATTGTCCCTCGTCGGGGAATATGTCATTTAGTCTCTGGAAAGGTCTTGGATTGAGCATCCCAGCCTGCGATAGATGACTGGAATCAGGTTCTCTGCCCCTACATCATGCTGCTCTCATATGAGGCAGCAAAAACCTGGTGACAGATTCCCTATGAGAAGCGATTGATGCATGAAATCATGCCTGCACCTACTTCCATCTGTAAACCTATAGAAAAAAGTGAGTATAGGAGCCAAAGCAAGAATTTTTGTAAAAGAAAGTTTTTTATTTCAGCAAGTTAAAAGGCTTAAAAAAAATCACAAAGAGATCACTCCCAATAGACCCCATAGGTTGTCAAGAAGCACAAAAAAATACACTAGTATCATCAGAGAGTTGTATATATTATACAGTCACTGTATGCACACTGGTAATGAAGCCACTGCTCAAGAGGAATGAAAAAAACATACCTGTCTGCACCAACACATGCTAGAAAAAGAAACAATGCGCCGAAAAACGACCGCAAAAAAAACCGCACAACACCAATTGGCCAGAGATTACCAGAAACATCTGGAAAAAAGGAATGGAAAGGCGTGATCAGATATTCGCATGAACCAAGAAGAAAAAGATAATGTCAAGATAAAGAAATACAGTAGAACTGCAATTGCTATCACTATCCACAAGAAGGCGATGTGTTTCACAGGTTTGTAAAAGACCAAATTGTCCCTCCAGTGAGGAAGGAGACAAACTCTAGCGCCACCTATTGGAAGTAGTAGTAAAAGACCACTAATCCAAAGAAAATCCAGAAAAATCATAGATATGTTGCATACACATGCTAGAATGGCACCATTTTTGTACATAAATTGTCAAATACTAAGGGACTAGAAAACACTCGAAAAAGACGAACAAAGAGTGAGAGTGGTCTTTTCACAGAGAGACGCATAAAAATACGTCAAGGTAATTAATATGCAGAGGAATAGCTGCACGACATCAGAAGGAATACCAAGAGGGCGCACAGAAGCAAGGAGCCCTTAAAGGGAACCTGTCAGGTAATTTATGTGTTCTAACCTAGTAGCAGCGTGATGTGTGGCCTAGTAACCCCTTCCTACCCATCCCTGTGTTGTAATATTGTGTAATGTGCATGTATAAAAATATGTTTCCAACAAGCCTACAACCTACAATAGCCCTCAGTCCAGTACACCAGTGCGCAACCAGCTCTGTCCTCACCTCCTGTACCATCACCCATTCCCTGTAGACTGTGAGCCCTCGCGGGCAGGGTCCTCTCTCCTCCTATACCAGTCTGTTTTGTACTGTTAATGATTGTTGTACGTATACCCTCTTTCACTTGTAAAGCGCTATGGAATAAATGGCGCTATAATAATAAATAATAATAATGTTTTATTACTTATGTGTACCCTATGTAAATGATCAGAGGCTCTGGCCCCATGGGCGTTGCATCTCCCTGTGGGAGTTTGCATGTTTTCCGTGGTATCACGCCCCTGTGGGCGTGATACCATGGATTTACATGAGCAACGTCCTGTCGCTCCTTGAAAACCCGCGCGTGCGCACCTACCATTCCCGCAGCCTTGTTATCCGGGTGCTTGCTTCTCGTCTTCAGACACGCACTCCGCATGCTCAGAAGACTCCTGCGGTTCCGGTCATGCGCAGTGCGCGTCTGAAGACGAGAAGCAAGCACCCGGATGACAAGGCTGCGGGAATGGTAAGTGCGCACGCACGGCATCTCATGGGGCAACGGGACGTCGCTCATGTAAAACCATGGTATCACGCCCACAGGCGCGTGATACCACGGAAACCATGCAAACTCCCACAGGGCTAGAGCCTCTGATCATTTACATAGGGAACACGTAAGTAATAAAACATATTTTTACACATGCACGTTACACAGTATTACAACACAGGGATGGGTAAGAAGGGGTTACTAGGCCACACATCACACTGCTACTAGGTTAGAACACATAAATTACCGGACAGGTTCCCTTTAACAGAAAAAGATACTTGAGCGGCAGGTCGTGGGAAAGATAGAAGTGAGCTTTCCCCTTGTTTGGCTTATATGAACAGGAGTGACAAAATCTATTCAGGTCCCCTGTAATAAAATTATAGCTGATAACACCCAAATAGATTCTGACCCAGCGCTAATATTAAAGGGAATTAATTGGTCACCATGTTTTTGCTATGTAATTTGAGAACAGCACGCTGTAGGGGCGGAGACCCTGATCCGGTGATGTGTCACTTACTGGGCTGTGTGTTGCTATTTCAATAAAATTAGTGTTTAATCAGCTTGAGAGGATCACTACAGGACTTGGTGTCTCGTACCTTCTTGTCCTGCTGTTCTGTGTAACTCCACCCCTGCCACTGATTAGCGGCTTTCTGTCAGTATGCAGTGTACACAGAAGCTGCCAATCAGTATTGTGGACAGGGTTATACATGGCTAAGCATTCTGAGCACTGCTAGGTCAGTCTGCAGCAGAGAAACCAGGGACTGTATCAGAATGACAGCAAACAGCCCAGTAAGTGGCTCATTGCCGGAATCGGGGTCCCAGCACCTACATTGTGCCGCGCTCAGAATATATAGCACAAACCTGCTGACAGATTCCCTTTAAAAGTATTGTCCAGGCGTCTGATACTGACGACTTAATCTCAGGACAGATCATCGATATCATCACATGAGTGGGGGTCCGACACCCCCACCATTGCGATACTGATGTTAGGTCATCAAAATTGGATGCCCTTGCAACCCCTTCTATAATAGATCCCAGGTGAGCACCAGGCGTACTGACAAGATGTGCCATAAGTGTCTCCAAGATTCGGGTCCCTCCCTGCGTTGGAGCCAGCAAACGGCTGGAGTTTGGGTCAGAAATGAGGAGGGGGCGAGGAATACGTGTCTCTCTCCATTCCTTTTCCTGGACTTCCGAAAACAGTAGAGCGCACGTGACAATTTGTATTGACGAGTCATTCCTAACCCCAATTTAAGTCCTTGGCTCCCCCGTGCTATTCATCCTCCCCGCTAGGCCCATAGCTTAAATACTAAACTAAAATAAAGACACCACGCCAGAGGACGGAATGAATTGGCCACAGCAGCCTTTTATTTAAACATACAACATATAACCAAAATGATACCACTAATAAGAAGGGAAAGGTCCTCGAAGCCCCCAACAATTCTTTTATTGCGGGCACGGCCCAGCATAGACGTACAAGGTGGTATATGACCCCTAGCCGATTATACTCCCGCTCAGAGGCACTTGTTGCAAAACCACCTGTCCGATTTTTTACCGCACCCCCACGGGCTCCCCCTTCACCACCTGTGTGGCGTTCTGCCATCTTCCATTCCATTGAATCCACCTGGGGAGTCCAGAGCCTTTTGAGCTCCCCCCGCCCCCACCCCCATCCATCCACCGTGAGATCACATTCCCAACTTGGAGGACCCTCCCCTCCACCTGCCGCCGCTGTGACAAGAATTAAAGAAACTAATAGGTCAAAAGTACACCCCAACCTAAATCTCAGTTCTGATTGTAACCTAAACCTATATACCTGTACGAATAAATGAAAGCCCATACGTAGCCGCTCACACCTCCTCACCATGTACTGGCACTGTGCACTAAAAGGGAGGGCGGCTGGGAGTGTAATTGTAGGCTGCCTTAAATGGCTGCCCTACGCTAATGGCTTCCCCTATTTATACCCCTAATTCACTACGCCGCCTCGTTGGGATCTCCCCGCCTTTGTTTTTATCCTTTATTTCCCTAATCCTAGCAAAGCCCCCTAAACCCCCTAAACACTTTCATTCCCGTCCAACCCGGTCAGGGCAGCCTCCCCCTAGGCTGTGGCCGAAGTTCGGCCTTACTGAACTCTAGTGACACAGAGATGTCTGCCCCTTTTTGGTGAGCAGTGCCCGGGACATGGGGAGCCTTCCCGCCGGACCCCGACTAATGTGCACTTTATTATGGGACACGAGACTGCAACAACACCCCGAGGTGGGATCTGCTGATCCCGAATTTAATAGATAGACCCCACTTACCGAAAGAAATAAAAATAAAAGCTATTTGTTTTGTAAGTTTTGTATTTGTAAGAAGCCTGAAATCCTTGAGGCTGTGTCCACAGTGGGATTGTAACCCACAGCCCCAGCGGTGCGGCGCTGGTCGGTGAGCTGTGAGTCAGTGAGCTGTGAGTTAGCAAGAATGTATAAAAAGGGGGGTGCGGTGGGCACTTGGTGTGCCCTGTCAGGTTGGTACAGAGGAGCATCATCATGTTGTTGCTCTCTGGTACCTGGTTTGGTGGGCGCAGGGTGGGACATGGGTGCTCTCCTCTCTGCTGGCTGGCCATCCATGGTCGTGGGGTCCCACGCCTCCTCCTGCTCCCACCACTGCCGTTGCCTGAGCTCCGCACCCAAATGATTAGAATGTTCCGAGCTCTATTTATGTGCTCACATTGTCAGAGCCTTTTACCTTATGGAGATGAAAAAAAAACCTGAAATTGAAATTGACCTGGTGACAAAGTGAACCGGCCCCTGCTGCCAGAATGGTCCGCCCCTGCTGAATATTTAGGAGAAAATGGTTAAAAAGCGGTTGGCTGTTGCTTTTTGCCGCCAGCTGATTTGCATATATATCGGTGAGCGAGAGCTCTGATTGGCTGGCTGGAGAATGTGCACGTGAGCTAGAGAAAGTACTGTAGACAGGCAGAGAGCTGATGTGAGGGTATCTGGCTAGTACTGTAGGTGGCGCTGCAACAAATAGTCATCAGGAGAGATGAGGAGCGAGAGAAGCCATCTGGGTACAGGAATTGTCCCTCGTCGGGGAATATGTCATTTAGTCTCTGGAAAGGTCTTGGATTGAGCATCCCAGCCTGCGATAGATGACTGGAATCAGGTTCTCTGCCCCTACATCATGCTGCTCTCATATGAGGCAGCAAAAACCTGGTGACAGATTCCCTATGAGAAGCGATTGATGCATGAAATCATGCCTGCACCTACTTCCATCTGTAAACCTATAGAAAAAAGTGAGTATAGGAGCCAAAGCAAGAATTTTTGTAAAAGAAAGTTTTTTATTTCAGCAAGTTAAAAGGCTTAAAAAAAATCACAAAGAGATCACTCCCAATAGACCCCATAGGTTGTCAAGAAGCACAAAAAAATACACTAGTATCATCAGAGAGTTGTATATATTATACAGTCACTGTATGCACACTGGTAATGAAGCCACTGCTCAAGAGGAATGAAAAAAACATACCTGTCTGCACGAACACATGCTAGAAAAAGAAACAATGCGCCGAAAAACGACCGCAAAAAAAACCGCACAACACCAATTGGCCAGAGATTACCAGAAACATCTGGAAAAAGGGAATGGAAAGACGTGATCAGATATTCGCATGAACCAAGAAGAAAAAGATAATGTCAAGATAAAGAAATACAGTAGAACTGCAATTGCTATCACTATCCACAAGAAGGCGATGTGTTTCACAGGTTTGTAAAAGACCAAATTGTCCCTCCAGTGAGGAAGGAGACAAACTCTAGCGCCACCTATTGGAAGTAGTAGTAAAAGACCACTAATCCAAAGAAAATCCAGAAAAATCATAGATATGTTGCATACACATGCTAGAATGGCACCATTTTTGTACATAAATTGTCAAATACTAAGGGACTAGAAAACACTCGCAAAAGACGAACAAAGAGTGAGAGTGGTCTTTTCACAGAGAGACGCATAAAAATACGTCAAGGTAATTAATATGCAGAGGAATAGCTGCACGACATCAGAAGGAATACCAAGAGGGCGCACAGAAGCAAGGAGCCCTTAAAGGGAACCTGTCAGGTAATTTATGTGTTCTAACCTAGTAGCAGCGTGATGTGTGGCCTAGTAACCCCTTCCTACCCATCCCTGTGTTGTAATATTGTGTAATGTGCATGTATAAAAATATGTTTCCAACAAGCCTACAACCTACAATAGCCCTCAGTCCAGTACACCAGTGCGCAACCAGCTCTGTCCTCACCTCCTGTACCATCACCCATTCCCTGTAGACTGTGAGCCCTCGCGGGCAGGGTCCTCTCTCCTCCTATACCAGTCTGTTTTGTACTGTTAATGATTGTTGTACGTATACCCTCTTTCACTTGTAAAGCGCTATGGAATAAATGGCGCTATAATAATAAATAATAATAATGTTTTATTACTTATGTGTACCCTATGTAAATGATCAGAGGCTCTGGCCCCATGGGCGTTGCATCGCCCTGTGGGAGTTTGCATGTTTTCCGTGGTATCACGCCCCTGTGGGCGTGATACCATGGATTTACATGAGCAACGTCCTGTCGCTCCTTGAAAACCCGCGCGTGCGCACCTACCATTCCCGCAGCCTTGTTATCCGGGTGCTTGCTTCTCGTCTTCAGACACGCACTCCGCATGCTCAGAAGACTCCTGCGGTTCCGGTCATGCGCAGTGCGCGTCTGAAGACGAGAAGCAAGCACCCGGATGACAAGGCTGCGGGAATGGTAAGTGCGCACGCACGGCATCTCATGGGGCAACGGGACGTCGCTCATGTAAAACCATGGTATCACGCCCACAGGCGCGTGATACCACGGAAACCATGCAAACTCCCACAGGGCTAGAGCCTCTGATCATTTACATAGGGAACACGTAAGTAATAAAACATATTTTTACACATGCACGTTACACAGTATTACAACACAGGGATGGGTAAGAAGGGGTTACTAGGCCACACATCACACTGCTACTAGGTTAGAACACATAAATTACCGGACAGGTTCCCTTTAACAGAAAAAGATACTTGAGCGGCAGGTCGTGGGAAAGATAGAAGTGAGCTTTCCCCTTGTTTGGCTTATATGAACAGGAGTGACAAAATCTATTCAGGTCCCCTGTAATAAAATTATAGCTGATAACACCCAAATAGATTCTGACCCAGCGCTAATATTAAAGGGAATTAATTGGTCACCATGTTTTTGCTATGTAATTTGAGAACAGCACGCTGTAGGGGCGGAGACCCTGATCCGGTGATGTGTCACTTACTGGGCTGTGTGTTGCTATTTCAATAAAATTAGTGTTTAATCAGCTTGAGAGGATCACTACAGGACTTGGTGTCTCGTACCTTCTTGTCCTGCTGTTCTGTGTAACTCCACCCCTGCCACTGATTAGCGGCTTTCTGTCAGTATGCAGTGTACACAGAAGCTGCCAATCAGTATTGTGGACAGGGTTATACATGGCTAAGCATTCTGAGCACTGCTAGGTCAGTCTGCAGCAGAGAAACCAGGGACTGTATCAGAATGACAGCAAACAGCCCAGTAAGTGGCTCATTGCCGGAATCGGGGTCCCAGCACCTACATTGTGCCGCGCTCAGAATATATAGCACAAACCTGCTGACAGATTCCCTTTAAAAGTATTGTCCAGGCGTCTGATACTGACGACTTAATCTCAGGACAGATCATCGATATCATCACATGAGTGGGGGTCCGACACCCCCACCATTGCGATACTGATGTTAGGTCATCAAAATTGGATGCCCTTGCAACCCCTTCTATAATAGATCCCAGGTGAGCACCAGGCGTACTGACAAGATGTGCCATAAGTGTCTCCAAGATTCGGGTCCCTCCCTGCGTTGGAGCCAGCAAACGGCTGGAGTTTGGGTCAGAAATGAGGAGGGGGCGAGGAATACGTGTCTCTCTCCATTCCTTTTCCTGGACTTCCGAAAACAGTAGAGCGCACGTGACAATTTGTATTGACGAGTCATTCCTAACCCCAATTTAAGTCCTTGGCTCCCCCGTGCTATTCATCCTCCCCGCTAGGCCCATAGCTTAAATACTAAACTAAAATAAAGACACCACGCCAGAGGACGGAATGAATTGGCCACAGCAGCCTTTTATTTAAACATACAACATATAACCAAAATGATACCACTAATAAGAAGGGAAAGGTCCTCGAAGCCCCCAACAATTCTTTTATTGCGGGCACGGCCCAGCATAGACGTACAAGGTGGTATATGACCCCTAGCCGATTATACTCCCGCTCAGAGGCACTTGTTGCAAAACCACCTGTCCGATTTTTTACCGCACCCCCACGGGCTCCCCCTTCACCACCTGTGTGGCGTTCTGCCATCTTCCATTCCATTGAATCCACCTGGGGAGTCCAGAGCCTTTTGAGCTCCCCCCGCCCCCACCCCCATCCATCCACCGTGAGATCACATTCCCAACTTGGAGGACCCTCCCCTCCACCTGCCGCCGCTGTGACAAGAATTAAAGAAACTAATAGGTCAAAAGTACACCCCAACCTAAATCTCAGTTCTGATTGTAACCTAAACCTATATACCTGTACGAATAAATGAAAGCCCATACGTAGCCGCTCACACCTCCTCACCATGTACTGGCACTGTGCACTAAAAGGGAGGGCGGCTGGGAGTGTAATTGTAGGCTGCCTTAAATGGCTGCCCTACGCTAATGGCTTCCCCTATTTATACCCCTAATTCACTACGCCGCCTCGTTGGGATCTCCCCGCCTTTGTTTTTATCCTTTATTTCCCTAATCCTAGCAAAGCCCCCTAAACCCCCTAAACACTTTCATTCCCGTCCAACCCGGTCAGGGCAGCCTCCCCCTAGGCTGTGGCCGAAGTTCGGCCTTACTGAACTCTAGTGACACAGAGATGTCTGCCCCTTTTTGGTGAGCAGTGCCCGGGACATGGGGAGCCTTCCCGCCGGACCCCGACTAATGTGCACTTTATTATGGGACACGAGACTGCAACAACACCCCGAGGTGGGATCTGCTGATCCCGAATTTAATAGATAGACCCCACTTACCGAAAGAAATAAAAATAAAAGCTATTTGTTTTGTAAGTTTTGTATTTGTAAGAAGCCTGAAATCCTTGAGGCTGTGTCCACAGTGGGATTGTAACCCACAGCCCCAGCGGTGCGGCGCTGGTCGGTGAGCTGTGAGTCAGTGAGCTGTGAGTTAGCAAGAATGTATAAAAAGGGGGGTGCGGTGGGCACTTGGTGTGCCCTGTCAGGTTGGTACAGAGGAGCATCATCATGTTGTTGCTCTCTGGTACCTGGTTTGGTGGGCGCAGGGTGGGACATGGGTGCTCTCCTCTCTGCTGGCTGGCCATCCATGGTCGTGGGGTCCCACGCCTCCTCCTGCTCCCACCACTGCCGTTGCCTGAGCTCCGCACCCAAATGATTAGAATGTTCCGAGCTCTATTTATGTGCTCACATTGTCAGAGCCTTTTACCTTATGGAGATGAAAAAAAAACCTGAAATTGAAATTGACCTGGTGACAAAGTGAACCGGCCCCTGCTGCCAGAATGGTCCGCCCCTGCTGAATATTTAGGAGAAAATGGTTAAAAAGCGGTTGGCTGTTGCTTTTTGCCGCCAGCTGATTTGCATATATATCGGTGAGCGAGAGCTCTGATTGGCTGGCTGGAGAATGTGCACGTGAGCTAGAGAAAGTACTGTAGACAGGCAGAGAGCTGATGTGAGGGTATCTGGCTAGTACTGTAGGTGGCGCTGCAACAAATAGTCATCAGGAGAGATGAGGAGCGAGAGAAGCCATCTGGGTACAGGAATTGTCCCTCGTCGGGGAATATGTCATTTAGTCTCTGGAAAGGTCTTGGATTGAGCATCCCAGCCTGCGATAGATGACTGGAATCAGGTTCTCTGCCCCTACATCATGCTGCTCTCATATGAGGCAGCAAAAACCTGGTGACAGATTCCCTATGAGAAGCGATTGATGCATGAAATCATGCCTGCACCTACTTCCATCTGTAAACCTATAGAAAAAAGTGAGTATAGGAGCCAAAGCAAGAATTTTTGTAAAAGAAAGTTTTTTATTTCAGCAAGTTAAAAGGCTTAAAAAAAATCACAAAGAGATCACTCCCAATAGACCCCATAGGTTGTCAATAAGCACAAAAAAATACACTAGTATCATCAGAGAGTTGTATATATTATACAGTCACTGTATGCACACTGGTAATGAAGCCACTGCTCAAGAGGAATGAAAAAAACATACCTGTCTGCACCAACACATGCTAGAAAAAGAAACAATGTGCCGAAAAACGACCGCAAAAAAAACCGCACAACACCAATTGGCCAGAGATTACCAGAAACATCTGGAAAAAAGGAATGGAAAGACGTGATCAGATATTCGCATGAACCAAGAAGAAAAAGATAATGTCAAGATAAAGAAATACAGTAGAACTGCAATTGCTATCACTATCCACAAGAAGGCGATGTGTTTCACAGGTTTGTAAAAGACCAAATTGTCCCTCCAGTGAGGAAGGAGACAAACTCTAGCGCCACCTATTGGAAGTAGTAGTAAAAGACCACTAATCCAAAGAAAATCCAGAAAAATCATAGATATGTTGCATACACATGCTAGAATGGCACCATTTTTGTACATAAATTGTCAAATACTAAGGGACTAGAAAACACTCGCAAAAGACGAACAAAGAGTGAGAGTGGTCTTTTCACAGAGAGACACATAAAAATACGTCAAGGTAATTAATATGCAGAGGAATAGCTGCACGACATCAGAAGGAATACCAAGAGGGCGCACAGAAGCAAGGAGCCCTTAAAGGGAACCTGTCAGGTAATTTATGTGTTCTAACCTAGTAGCAGCGTGATGTGTGGCCTAGTAACCCCTTCCTACCCATCCCTGTGTTGTAATATTGTGTAATGTGCATGTATAAAAATATGTTTCCAACAAGCCTACAACCTACAATAGCCCTCAGTCCAGTACACCAGTGCGCAACCAGCTCTGTCCTCACCTCCTGTACCATCACCCATTCCCTGTAGACTGTGAGCCCTCGCGGGCAGGGTCCTCTCTCCTCCTATACCAGTCTGTTTTGTACTGTTAATGATTGTTGTACGTATACCCTCTTTCACTTGTAAAGCGCTATGGAATAAATGGCGCTATAATAATAAATAATAATAATGTTTTATTACTTATGTGTACCCTATGTAAATGATCAGAGGCTCTGGCCCCATGGGCGTTGCATCGCCCTGTGGGAGTTTGCATGTTTTCCGTGGTATCACGCCCCTGTGGGCGTGATACCATGGATTTACATGAGCAACGTCCTGTCGCTCCTTGAAAACCCGCGCGTGCGCACCTACCATTCCCGCAGCCTTGTTATCCGGGTGCTTGCTTCTCGTCTTCAGACACGCACTCCGCATGCTCAGAAGACTCCTGCGGTTCCGGTCATGCGCAGTGCGCGTCTGAAGACGAGAAGCAAGCACCCGGATGACAAGGCTGCGGGAATGGTAAGTGCGCACGCACGGCATCTCATGGGGCAACGGGACGTCGCTCATGTAAAACCATGGTATCACGCCCACAGGCGCGTGATACCACGGAAACCATGCAAACTCCCACAGGGCTAGAGCCTCTGATCATTTACATAGGGAACACGTAAGTAATAAAACATATTTTTACACATGCACGTTACACAGTATTACAACACAGGGATGGGTAAGAAGGGGTTACTAGGCCACACATCACACTGCTACTAGGTTAGAACACATAAATTACCGGACAGGTTCCCTTTAACAGAAAAAGATACTTGAGCGGCAGGTCGTGGGAAAGATAGAAGTGAGCTTTCCCCTTGTTTGGCTTATATGAACAGGAGTGACAAAATCTATTCAGGTCCCCTGTAATAAAATTATAGCTGATAACACCCAAATAGATTCTGACCCAGCGCTAATATTAAAGGGAATTAATTGGTCACCATGTTTTTGCTATGTAATTTGAGAACAGCACGCTGTAGGGGCGGAGACCCTGATCCGGTGATGTGTCACTTACTGGGCTGTGTGTTGCTATTTCAATAAAATTAGTGTTTAATCAGCTTGAGAGGATCACTACAGGACTTGGTGTCTCGTACCTTCTTGTCCTGCTGTTCTGTGTAACTCCACCCCTGCCACTGATTAGCGGCTTTCTGTCAGTATGCAGTGTACACAGAAGCTGCCAATCAGTATTGTGGACAGGGTTATACATGGCTAAGCATTCTGAGCACTGCTAGGTCAGTCTGCAGCAGAGAAACCAGGGACTGTATCAGAATGACAGCAAACAGCCCAGTAAGTGGCTCATTGCCGGAATCGGGGTCCCAGCACCTACATTGTGCCGCGCTCAGAATATATAGCACAAACCTGCTGACAGATTCCCTTTAAAAGTATTGTCCAGGCGTCTGATACTGACGACTTAATCTCAGGACAGATCATCGATATCATCACATGAGTGGGGGTCCGACACCCCCACCATTGCGATACTGATGTTAGGTCATCAAAATTGGATGCCCTTGCAACCCCTTCTATAATAGATCCCAGGTGAGCACCAGGCGTACTGACAAGATGTGCCATAAGTGTCTCCAAGATTCGGGTCCCTCCCTGCGTTGGAGCCAGCAAACGGCTGGAGTTTGGGTCAGAAATGAGGAGGGGGCGAGGAATACGTGTCTCTCTCCATTCCTTTTCCTGGACTTCCGAAAACAGTAGAGCGCACGTGACAATTTGTATTGACGAGTCATTCCTAACCCCAATTTAAGTCCTTGGCTCCCCCGTGCTATTCATCCTCCCCGCTAGGCCCATAGCTTAAATACTAAACTAAAATAAAGACACCACGCCAGAGGACGGAATGAATTGGCCACAGCAGCCTTTTATTTAAACATACAACATATAACCAAAATGATACCACTAATAAGAAGGGAAAGGTCCTCGAAGCCCCCAACAATTCTTTTATTGCGGGCACGGCCCAGCATAGACGTACAAGGTGGTATATGACCCCTAGCCGATTATACTCCCGCTCAGAGGCACTTGTTGCAAAACCACCTGTCCGATTTTTTACCGCACCCCCACGGGCTCCCCCTTCACCACCTGTGTGGCGTTCTGCCATCTTCCATTCCATTGAATCCACCTGGGGAGTCCAGAGCCTTTTGAGCTCCCCCCGCCCCCACCCCCATCCATCCACCGTGAGATCACATTCCCAACTTGGAGGACCCTCCCCTCCACCTGCCGCCGCTGTGACAAGAATTAAAGAAACTAATAGGTCAAAAGTACACCCCAACCTAAATCTCAGTTCTGATTGTAACCTAAACCTATATACCTGTACGAATAAATGAAAGCCCATACGTAGCCGCTCACACCTCCTCACCATGTACTGGCACTGTGCACTAAAAGGGAGGGCGGCTGGGAGTGTAATTGTAGGCTGCCTTAAATGGCTGCCCTACGCTAATGGCTTCCCCTATTTATACCCCTAATTCACTACGCCGCCTCGTTGGGATCTCCCCGCCTTTGTTTTTATCCTTTATTTCCCTAATCCTAGCAAAGCCCCCTAAACCCCCTAAACACTTTCATTCCCGTCCAACCCGGTCAGGGCAGCCTCCCCCTAGGCTGTGGCCGAAGTTCGGCCTTACTGAACTCTAGTGACACAGAGATGTCTGCCCCTTTTTGGTGAGCAGTGCCCGGGACATGGGGAGCCTTCCCGCCGGACCCCGACTAATGTGCACTTTATTATGGGACACGAGACTGCAACAACACCCCGAGGTGGGATCTGCTGATCCCGAATTTAATAGATAGACCCCACTTACCGAAAGAAATAAAAATAAAAGCTATTTGTTTTGTAAGTTTTGTATTTGTAAGAAGCCTGAAATCCTTGAGGCTGTGTCCACAGTGGGATTGTAACCCACAGCCCCAGCGGTGCGGCGCTGGTCGGTGAGCTGTGAGTCAGTGAGCTGTGAGTTAGCAAGAATGTATAAAAAGGGGGGTGCGGTGGGCACTTGGTGTGCCCTGTCAGGTTGGTACAGAGGAGCATCATCATGTTGTTGCTCTCTGGTACCTGGTTTGGTGGGCGCAGGGTGGGACATGGGTGCTCTCCTCTCTGCTGGCTGGCCATCCATGGTCGTGGGGTCCCACGCCTCCTCCTGCTCCCACCACTGCCGTTGCCTGAGCTCCGCACCCAAATGATTAGAATGTTCCGAGCTCTATTTATGTGCTCACATTGTCAGAGCCTTTTACCTTATGGAGATGAAAAAAAAACCTGAAATTGAAATTGACCTGGTGACAAAGTGAACCGGCCCCTGCTGCCAGAATGGTCCGCCCCTGCTGAATATTTAGGAGAAAATGGTTAAAAAGCGGTTGGCTGTTGCTTTTTGCCGCCAGCTGATTTGCATATATATCGGTGAGCGAGAGCTCTGATTGGCTGGCTGGAGAATGTGCACGTGAGCTAGAGAAAGTACTGTAGACAGGCAGAGAGCTGATGTGAGGGTATCTGGCTAGTACTGTAGGTGGCGCTGCAACAAATAGTCATCAGGAGAGATGAGGAGCGAGAGAAGCCATCTGGGTACAGGAATTGTCCCTCGTCGGGGAATATGTCATTTAGTCTCTGGAAAGGTCTTGGATTGAGCATCCCAGCCTGCGATAGATGACTGGAATCAGGTTCTCTGCCCCTACATCATGCTGCTCTCATATGAGGCAGCAAAAACCTGGTGACAGATTCCCTATGAGAAGCGATTGATGCATGAAATCATGCCTGCACCTACTTCCATCTGTAAACCTATAGAAAAAAGTGAGTATAGGAGCCAAAGCAAGAATTTTTGTAAAAGAAAGTTTTTTATTTCAGCAAGTTAAAAGGCTTAAAAAAAATCACAAAGAGATCACTCCCAATAGACCCCATAGGTTGTCAATAAGCACAAAAAAATACACTAGTATCATCAGAGAGTTGTATATATTATACAGTCACTGTATGCACACTGGTAATGAAGCCACTGCTCAAGAGGAATGAAAAAAACATACCTGTCTGCACGAACACATGCTAGAAAAAGAAACAATGCGCCGAAAAACGACCGCAAAAAAAACCGCACAACACCAATTGGCCAGAGATTACCAGAAACATCTGGAAAAAAGGAATGGAAAGACGTGATCAGATATTCGCATGAACCAAGAAGAAAAAGATAATGTCAAGATAAAGAAATACAGTAGAACTGCAATTGCTATCACTATCCACAAGAAGGCGATGTGTTTCACAGGTTTGTAAAAGACCAAATTGTCCCTCCAGTGAGGAAGGAGACAAACTCTAGCGCCACCTATTGGAAGTAGTAGTAAAAGACCACTAATCCAAAGAAAATCCAGAAAAATCATAGATATGTTGCATACACATGCTAGAATGGCACCATTTTTGTACATAAATTGTCAAATACTAAGGGACTAGAAAACACTCGCAAAAGACGAACAAAGAGTGAGAGTGGTCTTTTCACAGAGAGACGCATAAAAATACGTCAAGGTAATTAATATGCAGAGGAATAGCTGCACGACATCAGAAGGAATACCAAGAGGGCGCACAGAAGCAAGGAGCCCTTAAAGGGAACCTGTCAGGTAATTTATGTGTTCTAACCTAGTAGCAGCGTGATGTGTGGCCTAGTAACCCCTTCCTACCCATCCCTGTGTTGTAATATTGTGTAATGTGCATGTATAAAAATATGTTTCCAACAAGCCTACAACCTACAATAGCCCTCAGTCCAGTACACCAGTGCGCAACCAGCTCTGTCCTCACCTCCTGTACCATCACCCATTCCCTGTAGACTGTGAGCCCTCGCGGGCAGGGTCCTCTCTCCTCCTATACCAGTCTGTTTTGTACTGTTAATGATTGTTGTACGTATACCCTCTTTCACTTGTAAAGCGCTATGGAATAAATGGCGCTATAATAATAAATAATAATAATGTTTTATTACTTATGTGTACCCTATGTAAATGATCAGAGGCTCTGGCCCCATGGGCGTTGCATCGCCCTGTGGGAGTTTGCATGTTTTCCGTGGTATCACGCCCCTGTGGGCGTGATACCATGGATTTACATGAGCAACGTCCTGTCGCTCCTTGAAAACCCGCGCGTGCGCACCTACCATTCCCGCAGCCTTGTTATCCGGGTGCTTGCTTCTCGTCTTCAGACACGCACTCCGCATGCTCAGAAGACTCCTGCGGTTCCGGTCATGCGCAGTGCGCGTCTGAAGACGAGAAGCAAGCACCCGGATGACAAGGCTGCGGGAATGGTAAGTGCGCACGCACGGCATCTCATGGGGCAACGGGACGTCGCTCATGTAAAACCATGGTATCACGCCCACAGGCGCGTGATACCACGGAAACCATGCAAACTCCCACAGGGCTAGAGCCTCTGATCATTTACATAGGGAACACGTAAGTAATAAAACATATTTTTACACATGCACGTTACACAGTATTACAACACAGGGATGGGTAAGAAGGGGTTACTAGGCCACACATCACACTGCTACTAGGTTAGAACACATAAATTACCGGACAGGTTCCCTTTAACAGAAAAAGATACTTGAGCGGCAGGTCGTGGGAAAGATAGAAGTGAGCTTTCCCCTTGTTTGGCTTATATGAACAGGAGTGACAAAATCTATTCAGGTCCCCTGTAATAAAATTATAGCTGATAACACCCAAATAGATTCTGACCCAGCGCTAATATTAAAGGGAATTAATTGGTCACCATGTTTTTGCTATGTAATTTGAGAACAGCACGCTGTAGGGGCGGAGACCCTGATCCGGTGATGTGTCACTTACTGGGCTGTGTGTTGCTATTTCAATAAAATTAGTGTTTAATCAGCTTGAGAGGATCACTACAGGACTTGGTGTCTCGTACCTTCTTGTCCTGCTGTTCTGTGTAACTCCACCCCTGCCACTGATTAGCGGCTTTCTGTCAGTATGCAGTGTACACAGAAGCTGCCAATCAGTATTGTGGACAGGGTTATACATGGCTAAGCATTCTGAGCACTGCTAGGTCAGTCTGCAGCAGAGAAACCAGGGACTGTATCAGAATGACAGCAAACAGCCCAGTAAGTGGCTCATTGCCGGAATCGGGGTCCCAGCACCTACATTGTGCCGCGCTCAGAATATATAGCACAAACCTGCTGACAGATTCCCTTTAAAAGTATTGTCCAGGCGTCTGATACTGACGACTTAATCTCAGGACAGATCATCGATATCATCACATGAGTGGGGGTCCGACACCCCCACCATTGCGATACTGATGTTAGGTCATCAAAATTGGATGCCCTTGCAACCCCTTCTATAATAGATCCCAGGTGAGCACCAGGCGTACTGACAAGATGTGCCATAAGTGTCTCCAAGATTCGGGTCCCTCCCTGCGTTGGAGCCAGCAAACGGCTGGAGTTTGGGTCAGAAATGAGGAGGGGGCGAGGAATACGTGTCTCTCTCCATTCCTTTTCCTGGACTTCCGAAAACAGTAGAGCGCACGTGACAATTTGTATTGACGAGTCATTCCTAACCCCAATTTAAGTCCTTGGCTCCCCCGTGCTATTCATCCTCCCCGCTAGGCCCATAGCTTAAATACTAAACTAAAATAAAGACACCACGCCAGAGGACGGAATGAATTGGCCACAGCAGCCTTTTATTTAAACATACAACATATAACCAAAATGATACCACTAATAAGAAGGGAAAGGTCCTCGAAGCCCCCAACAATTCTTTTATTGCGGGCACGGCCCAGCATAGACGTACAAGGTGGTATATGACCCCTAGCCGATTATACTCCCGCTCAGAGGCACTTGTTGCAAAACCACCTGTCCGATTTTTTACCGCACCCCCACGGGCTCCCCCTTCACCACCTGTGTGGCGTTCTGCCATCTTCCATTCCATTGAATCCACCTGGGGAGTCCAGAGCCTTTTGAGCTCCCCCCGCCCCCACCCCCATCCATCCACCGTGAGATCACATTCCCAACTTGGAGGACCCTCCCCTCCACCTGCCGCCGCTGTGACAAGAATTAAAGAAACTAATAGGTCAAAAGTACACCCCAACCTAAATCTCAGTTCTGATTGTAACCTAAACCTATATACCTGTACGAATAAATGAAAGCCCATACGTAGCCGCTCACACCTCCTCACCATGTACTGGCACTGTGCACTAAAAGGGAGGGCGGCTGGGAGTGTAATTGTAGGCTGCCTTAAATGGCTGCCCTACGCTAATGGCTTCCCCTATTTATACCCCTAATTCACTACGCCGCCTCGTTGGGATCTCCCCGCCTTTGTTTTTATCCTTTATTTCCCTAATCCTAGCAAAGCCCCCTAAACCCCCTAAACACTTTCATTCCCGTCCAACCCGGTCAGGGCAGCCTCCCCCTAGGCTGTGGCCGAAGTTCGGCCTTACTGAACTCTAGTGACACAGAGATGTCTGCCCCTTTTTGGTGAGCAGTGCCCGGGACATGGGGAGCCTTCCCGCCGGACCCCGACTAATGTGCACTTTATTATGGGACACGAGACTGCAACAACACCCCGAGGTGGGATCTGCTGATCCCGAATTTAATAGATAGACCCCACTTACCGAAAGAAATAAAAATAAAAGCTATTTGTTTTGTAAGTTTTGTATTTGTAAGAAGCCTGAAATCCTTGAGGCTGTGTCCACAGTGGGATTGTAACCCACAGCCCCAGCGGTGCGGCGCTGGTCGGTGAGCTGTGAGTCAGTGAGCTGTGAGTTAGCAAGAATGTATAAAAAGGGGGGTGCGGTGGGCACTTGGTGTGCCCTGTCAGGTTGGTACAGAGGAGCATCATCATGTTGTTGCTCTCTGGTACCTGGTTTGGTGGGCGCAGGGTGGGACATGGGTGCTCTCCTCTCTGCTGGCTGGCCATCCATGGTCGTGGGGTCCCACGCCTCCTCCTGCTCCCACCACTGCCGTTGCCTGAGCTCCGCACCCAAATGATTAGAATGTTCCGAGCTCTATTTATGTGCTCACATTGTCAGAGCCTTTTACCTTATGGAGATGAAAAAAAAACCTGAAATTGAAATTGACCTGGTGACAAAGTGAACCGGCCCCTGCTGCCAGAATGGTCCGCCCCTGCTGAATATTTAGGAGAAAATGGTTAAAAAGCGGTTGGCTGTTGCTTTTTGCCGCCAGCTGATTTGCATATATATCGGTGAGCGAGAGCTCTGATTGGCTGGCTGGAGAATGTGCACGTGAGCTAGAGAAAGTACTGTAGACAGGCAGAGAGCTGATGTGAGGGTATCTGGCTAGTACTGTAGGTGGCGCTGCAACAAATAGTCATCAGGAGAGATGAGGAGCGAGAGAAGCCATCTGGGTACAGGAATTGTCCCTCGTCGGGGAATATGTCATTTAGTCTCTGGAAAGGTCTTGGATTGAGCATCCCAGCCTGCGATAGATGACTGGAATCAGGTTCTCTGCCCCTACATCATGCTGCTCTCATATGAGGCAGCAAAAACCTGGTGACAGATTCCCTATGAGAAGCGATTGATGCATGAAATCATGCCTGCACCTACTTCCATCTGTAAACCTATAGAAAAAAGTGAGTATAGGAGCCAAAGCAAGAATTTTTGTAAAAGAAAGTTTTTTATTTCAGCAAGTTAAAAGGCTTAAAAAAAATCACAAAGAGATCACTCCCAATAGACCCCATAGGTTGTCAATAAGCACAAAAAAATACACTAGTATCATCAGAGAGTTGTATATATTATACAGTCACTGTATGCACACTGGTAATGAAGCCACTGCTCAAGAGGAATGAAAAAAACATACCTGTCTGCACCAACACATGCTAGAAAAAGAAACAATGTGCCGAAAAACGACCGCAAAAAAAACCGCACAACACCAATTGGCCAGAGATTACCAGAAACATCTGGAAAAAAGGAATGGAAAGACGTGATCAGATATTCGCATGAACCAAGAAGAAAAAGATAATGTCAAGATAAAGAAATACAGTAGAACTGCAATTGCTATCACTATCCACAAGAAGGCGATGTGTTTCAAAGGTTTGTAAAAGACCAAATTGTCCCTCCAGTGAGGAAGGAGACAAACTCTAGCGCCACCTATTGGAAGTAGTAGTAAAAGACCACTAATCCAAAGAAAATCCAGAAAAATCATAGATATGTTGCATACACATGCTAGAATGGCACCATTTTTGTACATAAATTGTCAAATACTAAGGGACTAGAAAACACTCGCAAAAGACGAACAAAGAGTGAGAGTGGTCTTTTCACAGAGAGACGCATAAAAATACGTCAAGGTAATTAATATGCAGAGGAATAGCTGCACGACATCAGAAGGAATACCAAGAGGGCGCACAGAAGCAAGGAGCCCTTAAAGGGAACCTGTCAGGTAATTTATGTGTTCTAACCTAGTAGCAGCGTGATGTGTGGCCTAGTAACCCCTTCCTACCCATCCCTGTGTTGTAATATTGTGTAATGTGCATGTATAAAAATATGTTTCCAACAAGCCTACAACCTACAATAGCCCTCAGTCCAGTACACCAGTGCGCAACCAGCTCTGTCCTCACCTCCTGTACCATCACCCATTCCCTGTAGACTGTGAGCCCTCGCGGGCAGGGTCCTCTCTCCTCCTATACCAGTCTGTTTTGTACTGTTAATGATTGTTGTACGTATACCCTCTTTCACTTGTAAAGCGCTATGGAATAAATGGCGCTATAATAATAAATAATAATAATGTTTTATTACTTATGTGTACCCTATGTAAATGATCAGAGGCTCTGGCCCCATGGGCGTTGCATCGCCCTGTGGGAGTTTGCATGTTTTCCGTGGTATCACGCCCCTGTGGGCGTGATACCATGGATTTACATGAGCAACGTCCTGTCGCTCCTTGAAAACCCGCGCGTGCGCACCTACCATTCCCGCAGCCTTGTTATCCGGGTGCTTGCTTCTCGTCTTCAGACACGCACTCCGCATGCTCAGAAGACTCCTGCGGTTCCGGTCATGCGCAGTGCGCGTCTGAAGACGAGAAGCAAGCACCCGGATGACAAGGCTGCGGGAATGGTAAGTGCGCACGCACGGCATCTCATGGGGCAACGGGACGTCGCTCATGTAAAACCATGGTATCACGCCCACAGGCGCGTGATACCACGGAAACCATGCAAACTCCCACAGGGCTAGAGCCTCTGATCATTTACATAGGGAACACGTAAGTAATAAAACATATTTTTACACATGCACGTTACACAGTATTACAACACAGGGATGGGTAAGAAGGGGTTACTAGGCCACACATCACACTGCTACTAGGTTAGAACACATAAATTACCGGACAGGTTCCCTTTAACAGAAAAAAGATACTTGAGCGGCAGGTCGTGGGAAAGATAGAAGTGAGCTTTCCCCTTGTTTGGCTTATATGAACAGGAGTGACAAAATCTATTCAGGTCCCCTGTAATAAAATTATAGCTGATAACACCCAAATAGATTCTGACCCAGCGCTAATATTAAAGGGAATTAATTGGTCACCATGTTTTTGCTATGTAATTTGAGAACAGCACGCTGTAGGGGCGGAGACCCTGATCCGGTGATGTGTCACTTACTGGGCTGTGTGTTGCTATTTCAATAAAATTAGTGTTTAATCAGCTTGAGAGGATCACTACAGGACTTGGTGTCTCGTACCTTCTTGTCCTGCTGTTCTGTGTAACTCCACCCCTGCCACTGATTAGCGGCTTTCTGTCAGTATGCAGTGTACACAGAAGCTGCCAATCAGTATTGTGGACAGGGTTATACATGGCTAAGCATTCTGAGCACTGCTAGGTCAGTCTGCAGCAGAGAAACCAGGGACTGTATCAGAATGACAGCAAACAGCCCAGTAAGTGGCTCATTGCCGGAATCGGGGTCCCAGCACCTACATTGTGCCGCGCTCAGAATATATAGCACAAACCTGCTGACAGATTCCCTTTAAAAGTATTGTCCAGGCGTCTGATACTGACGACTTAATCTCAGGACAGATCATCGATATCATCACATGAGTGGGGGTCCGACACCCCCACCATTGCGATACTGATGTTAGGTCATCAAAATTGGATGCCCTTGCAACCCCTTCTATAATAGATCCCAGGTGAGCACCAGGCGTACTGACAAGATGTGCCATAAGTGTCTCCAAGATTCGGGGTCCCTCCCTGCGTTGGAGCCAGCAAACGGCTGGAGTTTGGGTCAGAAATGAGGAGGGGGCGAGGAATACGTGT
>NC_134363.1:104965786-104977099 GCF_048569485.1 Anomaloglossus baeobatrachus
TACCAGAAACATCTGGAAAAAAAGGAATGGAAAGGCGTGATCAGATATTCGCATGAACCAAGAAGAAAAAGATAATGTCAAGATAAAGAAATACAGTAGAACTGCAATTGCTATCACTATCCACAAGAAGGCGATGTGTTTCAAAGGTTTGTAAAAGACCAAATTGTCCCTCCAGTGAGGAAGGAGACAAACTCTAGCGCCACCTATTGGAAGTAGTAGTAAAAGACCACTAATCCAAAGAAAATCCAGAAAAATCATAGATATGTTTGCATACACATGCTAGAATGGCACCATTTTTGTACATAAATTGTCAAATACTAAGGGACTAGAAAACACTCGCAAAAGACGAACAAAGAGTGAGAGTGGTCTTTTCACAGAGAGACACATAAAAATACGTCAAGGTAATTAATATGCAGAGGAATAGCTGCACGACATCAGAAGGAATACCAAGAGGGCGCACAGAAGCAAGGAGCCCTTAAAGGGAACCTGTCAGGTAATTTATGTGTTCTAACCTAGTAGCAGCGTGATGTGTGGCCTAGTAACCCCTTCCTACCCATCCCTGTGTTGTAATATTGTGTAATGTGCGTGTATAAAAATATGTTTCCAACAAGCCTACAACCTACAATAGCCCTCAGTCCAGTACACCAGTGCGCAACCAGCTCTGTCCTCACCTCCTGTACCATCACCCATTCCCTGTAGACTGTGAGCCCTCGCGGGCAGTGGTCCTCTCTCCTCCTATACCAGTCTGTTTTGTACTGTTAATGATTGTTGTACGTATACCCTCTTTCACTTGTAAAGCGCTATGGAATAAATGGCGCTATAATAATAAATAATAATAATGTTTTATTACTTATGTGTACCCTATGTAAATGATCAGAGGCTCTGGCCCCATGGGCGTTGCATCGCCCTGTGGGAGTTTGCATGTTTTTCCGTGGTATCAACTCCCCTGTGGGCGTGATACCATGGATTTACATGAGCAACGTCCTGTCGCTCCTTGAAAACCCGCGCGTGGCGCACCTACCATTCCCGCAGCCTTGTTATCCGGGTGCTTGCTTCTCGTCTTCAGACACGCACTCCGCATGCTCAGAAGACTCCTGCGGTTCCGGTCATGCGGCAAGTGCGCGTCTGAAGACGAGAAGCAAGCACCCGGATGACAAGGCTGCGGGAATGGTAAGTGCGCACGCGCGGCATCTCATGGGGCAACGGGACGTCGCTCATGTAAAACCATGGTATCACGCCCACAGGCGCGTGATACCACGGAAACCATGCAAACTCCCACAGGGCTAGAGCCTCTGATCATTTACATAGGGAACACGTAAGTAATAAAACATATTTTTACACATGCACGTTACACAGTATTACAACACAGGGATGGGTAAGAAGGGGTTACTAGCCACACATCACACTGCTACTAGGTTTAGAACACATAAATTACCGGACAGGTTCCCTTTAACAGAAAAAGATACTTGAGCGGCAGGTCGTGGGAAAGATAGAAGTGAGCTTTCCCCTTGTTTGGCTTATATGAACAGGAGTGACAAAATCTATTCAGGTCCCCCTGTAATAAAATTATAGCTGATAACACCCAAATAGATTCTGACCCAGCGCTAATATTAAAGGGAATTAATTGGTCACCGTGTTTTTGCTATGTAATTTGAGAGCAGCAACGCTGTAGGGGCGGAGACCCTGATCCGGTGATGTGTCACTTACTGGGCTGTGTGTTGCTATTTCAATAAAATTAGTGTTTAATCAGCTTGAGAGGATCACTACAGGACTTGGTGTCTCGTACCTTCTTGTCCTGCTGTTCTGTGTAACTCCACCCCTGCCACTGATTAGCGGCTTTCTGTCAGTATGCAGTGTACACAGAAGCTGCCAATCAGTATTGTGGACAGGGTTATACATGGCTCAGCATTCTGAGCACTGCTAGGTCAGTCTGCAGCAGAGATAACCAGGGACTGTATCAGAATGACAGCAAACAGCCCAGTAAGTGGCTCATTGCCGGAATCGGGGTCCCAGCACCTACATTGTGCCGCGCTCAGAATATATAGCACAAACCTGCTGACAGATTCCCTTTAAAAGTATTGTCCAGGGCGTCTGATACTGACGACTTAATCTCAGGACAGATCATCGATATCATCACATGAGTGGGGGTCCGACACCCCCACCATTGCGATACTGATGTTAGGTCATCAAAATTGGATGCCCTTGCAACCCCCTTCTATAATAGATCCCAGGTGAGCACCCAGGCGTACTGACAAGATGTGCCATAAGTGTCTCGTCTCCAAGATTCGGGTCCCTCCCTGCGTTGGAGCCAGCAAACGGCTGGAGTTTGGGTCAGAAATGAGGAGGGGCGAGGAATACGTGTCTCTCTCCATTCCTTTTCCTGGACTTCCGAAAACAGTAGAGCGCACGTGACAATTTGTATTGACGAGTCATTCCTAACCCCAATTTAAGTCCTTGGCTCCCCCGTGCTATCATCCTCCCCGCTAGGCCCATAGCTTAAATACTAAACTAAAATAAAGACACCACGCCAGAGGACGGAATGAATTGGCCACAGGAGCCTTTTATTTAAACATACAACATATAACCAAAATGATACCACTAATAAGAAGGGAAAGGTCCTCGAAGCCCCCAACAATTCTTTTATTGCGGGCACGGCCCAGCATAGACGTACAAGGTGGTATATGACCCCTAGCCGATTATACTCCCGCTCAGAGGCACTTGTTGCAAAAACCACCTGTCCGATTTTTTACCGCACCCCCCACGGGCTCCCCCTTCACCACCTGTGTGGCGTTCTGCCATCTTCCATTCCATTGAATCCACCTGGGAGTCCAGAGCCTTTTGAGCTCCCCCCGCCCCCACCCCCCATCCATCCACCGTGAGATCACATTCCCAACTTGGAGGACCCTCCCCTCCACCTGCCGCCGCTGTGACAAGAATTAAAGAAACTAATAGGTCAAAAGTACACCCCAACCTAAATCTCAGTCTGATTGTAACCTAAACCTATATACCTGTACGACATAAATGAAAGCCCATACGTAGCCGCTCACACCTCCTCACCATGTACTGGCACTGCACTAAAAGGGAGGGGCGGCTGGGAGTTGTAATTGTAGGCTGCCTTAAATGGCTGCCCTACGCTAATGGCTTCCCCTATTTATACCCCTAATTCACTACGCCGCCTCGTTGGGATCTCCCCGCCTTTGTTTTTATCCTTTAATTTCCCCTAATCCTAGCAAAGCCCCCTAAACCCCCTAAACACTTTCATTCCCGTCCAACCCGGTCAGGGCAGCCTCCCCCTAGGCTGTGGCCGAAGTTCGGCCTTACTGAACTCTAGTGACACAGAGATGTCTGCCCCTTTTTGGTGAGCAGTGGCCCGGGACATGGGGAGCCTTCCCGCCGGACCCCCGACTAATGTGCACTTTATTATGGGACACGAGACTGCAACAACACCCCGAGGTGGGATCTGCTGATCCCGAATTTAATAGATAGACCCCACTTACCGAAAGAAATAAAAATAAAAGCTATTTGTTTTGTAAGTTTTGTATTTGTAAGAAGCCTGAAAATCCTTGAGGCTGTGTCCACAGTGGGATTGTAACCCACAGCCCCAGCGGTGCGGCGCTGGTCGGTGAGCTGTGAGTCAGTGAGCTGTGAGTTAGCAAGAATGTATAAAAAAGGGGGGTGCGGTGGGCACTTGGTGTGCCCTGTCAGGTTGGTACAGAGGAGCATCATCATGTTGTTGCTCTCTGGTACCTTGGTTTGGTGGGCGCAGGGTGGGACATGGGTGCTCTCCTCTCTGCTGGCTGGCCATCCATGGTCGTGGTCCCACTCCTCCTGCTCCCACCACTGCCGTTGCCTGAGCTCCGCACCCAAATGATTAGAATGTTCCGAGCTCTATTTATGTGCTCACATTGTCAGTAGCCTTTTACCTTATGGAGATGAAAAAAAAAACCTGAAATTGAAATTGACCTGGTGACAAAGTGAACCGGCCCCTGCTGCCAGAATGGTCCGCCCCTGCTGAATATTTAGGAGAAAATGGTTAAAAAGCGGTTGGCTGTTGCTTTTTGCCGCCAGCTGATTTTGCATATATATCGGTGAGCGAGAGCTCTGATTAGGCTGGCTGGAGAATGTGCACGTGAGCTAGAGAAAGTACTGTAGACAGGCAGAGAGCTGATGTGAGGGTATCTGGGCTAGTACTGTAGGTGGCGCTGCAACAAATAGTCATCAGGAGAGATGAGGAGCGAGAGAAGCCATCTGGGTACAGGAATTGTCCCTCGTCGGGGAATATGTCATTTAGTCTCTGGAAAGGTCTTGGATTGAGCATCCCAGCCTGCGATAGATGACTGGAATCAGGTTCTCTGCCCCTACATCATGCTGCTCTCATATGAGGCAGCAAAAACCTGGTGACAGATTCCCTATGAGAAGCGATTGATGCATGAAATCATGCCTGCACCTACTTCCATCTGTAAACCTATAGAAAAAAGTGAGTATAGGAGCCAAAGCAAGAATTTTTGTAAAAGAAAGTTTTTTATTTCAGCAAGTTAAAAGGCTTAAAAAAAATCACAAAGAGATCACTCCCAATAGACCCCATAGGTTGTCAAGAAGCACAAAAAAATACACTAGTATCATCAGAGAGTTGTATATATTATACAGTCACTGTATGCACACTGGTAATGAAGCCACTGCTCAAGAGGAATGAAAAAAACATACCTGTCTGCACCAACACATGCTAGAAAAAGAAACAATGCGCCGAAAAACGACCGCAAAAAAAACCGCACAACACCAATTGGCCAGAGATTACCAGAAACATCTGGAAAAAAGGAATGGAAAGGCGTGATCAGATATTCGCATGAACCAAGAAGAAAAAGATAATGTCAAGATAAAGAAATACAGTAGAACTGCAATTGCTATCACTATCCACAAGAAGGCGATGTGTTTCAAAGGTTTGTAAAAGACCAAATTGTCCCTCCAGTGAGGAAGGAGACAAACTCTAGCGCCACCTATTGGAAGTAGTAGTAAAAGACCACTAATCCAAAGAAAATCCAGAAAAATCATAGATATGTTGCATACACATGCTAGAATGGCACCATTTTTGTACATAAATTGTCAAATACTAAGGGACTAGAAAACACTCGCAAAAGACGAACAAAGAGTGAGAGTGGTCTTTTCACAGAGAGACACATAAAAATACGTCAAGGTAATTAATATGCAGAGGAATAGCTGCACGACATCAGAAGGAATACCAAGAGGGCGCACAGAAGCAAGGAGCCCTTAAAGGGAACCTGTCAGGTAATTTATGTGTTCTAACCTAGTAGCAGCGTGATGTGTGGCCTAGTAACCCCTTCCTACCCATCCCTGTGTTGTAATATTGTGTAATGTGCATGTATAAAAATATGTTTCCAACAAGCCTACAACCTACAATAGCCCTCAGTCCAGTACACCAGTGCGCAACCAGCTCTGTCCTCACCTCCTGTACCATCACCCATTCCCTGTAGACTGTGAGCCCTCGCGGGCAGGGTCCTCTCTCCTCCTATACCAGTCTGTTTTGTACTGTTAATGATTGTTGTACGTATACCCTCTTTCACTTGTAAAGCGCTATGGAATAAATGGCGCTATAATAATAAATAATAATAATGTTTTATTACTTATGTGTACCCTATGTAAATGATCAGAGGCTCTGGCCCCATGGGCGTTGCATCGCCCTGTGGGAGTTTGCATGTTTTCCGTGGTATCACGCCCCTGTGGGCGTGATACCATGGATTTACATGAGCAACGTCCTGTCGCTCCTTGAAAACCCGCGCGTGCGCACCTACCATTCCCGCAGCCTTGTTATCCGGGTGCTTGCTTCTCGTCTTCAGACACGCACTCCGCATGCTCAGAAGACTCCTGCGGTTCCGGTCATGCGCAGTGCGCGTCTGAAGACGAGAAGCAAGCACCCGGATGACAAGGCTGCGGGAATGGTAAGTGCGCACGCGCGGCATCTCATGGGGCAACGGGACGTCGCTCATGTAAAACCATGGTATCACGCCCACAGGCGCGTGATACCACGGAAACCATGCAAACTCCCACAGGGCTAGAGCCTCTGATCATTTACATAGGGAACACGTAAGTAATAAAACATATTTTTACACATGCACGTTACACAGTATTACAACACAGGGATGGGTAAGAAGGGGTTACTAGGCCACACATCACACTGCTACTAGGTTAGAACACATAAATTACCGGACAGGTTCCCTTTAACAGAAAAAGATACTTGAGCGGCAGGTCGTGGGAAAGATAGAAGTGAGCTTTCCCCTTGTTTGGCTTATATGAACAGGAGTGACAAAATCTATTCAGGTCCCCTGTAATAAAATTATAGCTGATAACACCCAAATAGATTCTGACCCAGCGCTAATATTAAAGGGAATTAATTGGTCACCGTGTTTTTGCTATGTAATTTGAGAGCAGCACGCTGTAGGGGCGGAGACCCTGATCCGGTGATGTGTCACTTACTGGGCTGTGTGTTGCTATTTCAATAAAATTAGTGTTTAATCAGCTTGAGAGGATCACTACAGGACTTGGTGTCTCGTACCTTCTTGTCCTGCTGTTCTGTGTAACTCCACCCCTGCCACTGATTAGCGGCTTTCTGTCAGTATGCAGTGTACACAGAAGCTGCCAATCAGTATTGTGGACAGGGTTATACATGGCTCAGCATTCTGAGCACTGCTAGGTCAGTCTGCAGCAGAGAAACCAGGGACTGTATCAGAATGACAGCAAACAGCCCAGTAAGTGGCTCATTGCCGGAATCGGGGTCCCAGCACCTACATTGTGCCGCGCTCAGAATATATAGCACAAACCTGCTGACAGATTCCCTTTAAAAGTATTGTCCAGGCGTCTGATACTGACGACTTAATCTCAGGACAGATCATCGATATCATCACATGAGTGGGGGTCCGACACCCCCACCATTGCGATACTGATGTTAGGTCATCAAAATTGGATGCCCTTGCAACCCCTTCTATAATAGATCCCAGGTGAGCACCAGGCGTACTGACAAGATGTGCCATAAGTGTCTCGTCTCCAAGATTCGGGTCCCTCCCTGCGTTGGAGCCAGCAAACGGCTGGAGTTTGGGTCAGAAATGAGGAGGGGGCGAGGAATACGTGTCTCTCTCCATTCCTTTTCCTGGACTTCCGAAAACAGTAGAGCGCACGTGACAATTTGTATTGACGAGTCATTCCTAACCCCAATTTAAGTCCTTGGCTCCCCCGTGCTATTCATCCTCCCCGCTAGGCCCATAGCTTAAATACTAAACTAAAATAAAGACACCACGCCAGAGGACGGAATGAATTGGCCACAGGAGCCTTTTATTTAAACATACAACATATAACCAAAATGATACCACTAATAAGAAGGGAAAGGTCCCTCGAAGCCCCCAACAATTCTTTTATTGCGGGCACGGCCCAGCATAGACGTACAAGGTGGTATATGACCCCTAGCCGATTATACTCCCGCTCAGAGGCACTTGTTGCAAAACCACCTGTCCGATTTTTTACCGCACCCCCACGGGCTCCCCCTTCACCACCTGTGTGGCGTTCTGCCATCTTCCATTCCATTGAATCCACCTGGGGAGTCCAGAGCCTTTTGAGCTCCCCCCGCCCCCACCCCCATCCATCCACCGTGAGATCACATTCCCAACTTGGAGGACCCTCCCCTCCACCTGCCGCCGCTGTGACAAGAATTAAAGAAACTAATAGGTCAAAAGTACACCCCAACCTAAATCTCAGTTCTGATTGTAACCTAAACCTATATACCTGTACGAATAAATGAAAGCCCATACGTAGCCGCTCACACCTCCTCACCATGTACTGGCACTGCACTAAAAGGGAGGGCGGCTGGGAGTGTAATTGTAGGCTGCCTTAAATGGCTGCCCTACGCTAATGGCTTCCCCTATTTATACCCCTAATTCACTACGCCGCCTCGTTGGGATCTCCCCGCCTTTGTTTTTATCCTTTATTTCCCTAATCCTAGCAAAGCCCCCTAAACCCCCTAAACACTTTCATTCCCGTCCAACCCGGTCAGGGCAGCCTCCCCCTAGGCTGTGGCCGAAGTTCGGCCTTACTGAACTCTAGTGACACAGAGATGTCTGCCCCTTTTTGGTGAGCAGTGCCCGGGACATGGGGAGCCTTCCCGCCGGACCCCGACTAATGTGCACTTTATTATGGGACACGAGACTGCAACAACACCCCGAGGTGGGATCTGCTGATCCCGAATTTAATAGATAGACCCCACTTACCGAAAGAAATAAAAATAAAAGCTATTTGTTTTGTAAGTTTTGTATTTGTAAGAAGCCTGAAATCCTTGAGGCTGTGTCCACAGTGGGATTGTAACCCACAGCCCCAGCGGTGCGGCGCTGGTCGGTGAGCTGTGAGTCAGTGAGCTGTGAGTTAGCAAGAATGTATAAAAAGGGGGGTGCGGTGGGCACTTGGTGTGCCCTGTCAGGTTGGTACAGAGGAGCATCATCATGTTGTTGCTCTCTGGTACCTGGTTTGGTGGGCGCAGGGTGGGACATGGGTGCTCTCCTCTCTGCTGGCTGGCCATCCATGGTCGTGGTCCCACTCCTCCTGCTCCCACCACTGCCGTTGCCTGAGCTCCGCACCCAAATGATTAGAATGTTCCGAGCTCTATTTATGTGCTCACATTGTCAGAGCCTTTTACCTTATGGAGATGAAAAAAAAACCTGAAATTGAAATTGACCTGGTGACAAAGTGAACCGGCCCCTGCTGCCAGAATGGTCCGCCCCTGCTGAATATTTAGGAGAAAATGGTTAAAAAGCGGTTGGCTGTTGCTTTTTGCCGCCAGCTGATTTGCATATATATCGGTGAGCGAGAGCTCTGATTGGCTGGCTGGAGAATGTGCACGTGAGCTAGAGAAAGTACTGTAGACAGGCAGAGAGCTGATGTGAGGGTATCTGGCTAGTACTGTAGGTGGCGCTGCAACAAATAGTCATCAGGAGAGATGAGGAGCGAGAGAAGCCATCTGGGTACAGGAATTGTCCCTCGTCGGGGAATATGTCATTTAGTCTCTGGAAAGGTCTTGGATTGAGCATCCCAGCCTGCGATAGATGACTGGAATCAGGTTCTCTGCCCCTACATCATGCTGCTCTCATATGAGGCAGCAAAAACCTGGTGACAGATTCCCTATGAGAAGCGATTGATGCATGAAATCATGCCTGCACCTACTTCCATCTGTAAACCTATAGAAAAAAGTGAGTATAGGAGCCAAAGCAAGAATTTTTGTAAAAGAAAGTTTTTTATTTCAGCAAGTTAAAAGGCTTAAAAAAAATCACAAAGAGATCACTCCCAATAGACCCCATAGGTTGTCAAGAAGCACAAAAAAATACACTAGTATCATCAGAGAGTTGTATATATTATACAGTCACTGTATGCACACTGGTAATGAAGCCACTGCTCAAGAGGAATGAAAAAAACATACCTGTCTGCACCAACACATGCTAGAAAAAGAAACAATGCGCCGAAAAACGACCGCAAAAAAAACCGCACAACACCAATTGGCCAGAGATTACCAGAAACATCTGGAAAAAAGGAATGGAAAGGCGTGATCAGATATTCGCATGAACCAAGAAGAAAAAGATAATGTCAAGATAAAGAAATACAGTAGAACTGCAATTGCTATCACTATCCACAAGAAGGCGATGTGTTTCAAAGGTTTGTAAAAGACCAAATTGTCCCTCCAGTGAGGAAGGAGACAAACTCTAGCGCCACCTATTGGAAGTAGTAGTAAAAGACCACTAATCCAAAGAAAATCCAGAAAAATCATAGATATGTTGCATACACATGCTAGAATGGCACCATTTTTGTACATAAATTGTCAAATACTAAGGGACTAGAAAACACTCGCAAAAGACGAACAAAGAGTGAGAGTGGTCTTTTCACAGAGAGACACATAAAAATACGTCAAGGTAATTAATATGCAGAGGAATAGCTGCACGACATCAGAAGGAATACCAAGAGGGCGCACAGAAGCAAGGAGCCCTTAAAGGGAACCTGTCAGGTAATTTATGTGTTCTAACCTAGTAGCAGCGTGATGTGTGGCCTAGTAACCCCTTCCTACCCATCCCTGTGTTGTAATATTGTGTAATGTGCATGTATAAAAATATGTTTCCAACAAGCCTACAACCTACAATAGCCCTCAGTCCAGTACACCAGTGCGCAACCAGCTCTGTCCTCACCTCCTGTACCATCACCCATTCCCTGTAGACTGTGAGCCCTCGCGGGCAGGGTCCTCTCTCCTCCTATACCAGTCTGTTTTGTACTGTTAATGATTGTTGTACGTATACCCTCTTTCACTTGTAAAGCGCTATGGAATAAATGGCGCTATAATAATAAATAATAATAATGTTTTATTACTTATGTGTACCCTATGTAAATGATCAGAGGCTCTGGCCCCATGGGCGTTGCATCGCCCTGTGGGAGTTTGCATGTTTTCCGTGGTATCACTCCCCTGTGGGCGTGATACCATGGATTTACATGAGCAACGTCCTGTCGCTCCTTGAAAACCCGCGCGTGCGCACCTACCATTCCCGCAGCCTTGTTATCCGGGTGCTTGCTTCTCGTCTTCAGACACGCACTCCGCATGCTCAGAAGACTCCTGCGGTTCCGGTCATGCGCAGTGCGCGTCTGAAGACGAGAAGCAAGCACCCGGATGACAAGGCTGCGGGAATGGTAAGTGCGCACGCGCGGCATCTCATGGGGCAACGGGACGTCGCTCATGTAAAACCATGGTATCACGCCCACAGGCGCGTGATACCACGGAAACCATGCAAACTCCCACAGGGCTAGAGCCTCTGATCATTTACATAGGGAACACGTAAGTAATAAAACATATTTTTACACATGCACGTTACACAGTATTACAACACAGGGATGGGTAAGAAGGGGTTACTAGGCCACACATCACACTGCTACTAGGTTAGAACACATAAATTACCGGACAGGTTCCCTTTAACAGAAAAAGATACTTGAGCGGCAGGTCGTGGGAAAGATAGAAGTGAGCTTTCCCCTTGTTTGGCTTATATGAACAGGAGTGACAAAATCTATTCAGGTCCCCTGTAATAAAATTATAGCTGATAACACCCAAATAGATTCTGACCCAGCGCTAATATTAAAGGGAATTAATTGGTCACCGTGTTTTTGCTATGTAATTTGAGAGCAGCACGCTGTAGGGGCGGAGACCCTGATCCGGTGATGTGTCACTTACTGGGCTGTGTGTTGCTATTTCAATAAAATTAGTGTTTAATCAGCTTGAGAGGATCACTT